>NC_135440.1:25562661-25862661 GCF_051991255.1 Vanacampus margaritifer | reverse complement strand
CTTTTGTTTTGTTTGTATGCAAACCTAGAAAAAAAAAATACTGTACATTTAGAACAGATATAAAATTTGTTAACTGGTGAAGTCATGCAATTAATTATTATTTAAAAAAAATTAATCGCCTGGGTTTTGATAATCTTTTCTTCAATTTTTTTAAATTACAATTACTTAAGAAAAAAAAAAAGAAGAAAAAAAGACTATTAAAAATTCAGGAGTCAGGCAATTGAATTTTTCGTAATTCATCGCGTGACTTCGCTAGTTAACTCACGATTAATCCCAAATTTTATATCTGTAAAAAAATTAATCGCCTGGGTTTTGATAATCTTTTCTTCAATTTTTTTAAATTACAATTACTTAAGAAAAAAAAAAAAAGAAGAAGAAATGACTATTAAAAATTCAGGAGTCAGGCAATTGAATTTTTCGTAATTCATCGCGTGACTTCGCTAGTTAACTCACGATTAATCCCAAATTTTATATCTGTTCTAAACGTACAATATTTTTTTTTCTAGGTTCTATACTCTTGTTAACAAAAGTGGAAAAACATGTTCAACTAATAGAAATAGTTCAAATGAATTTTTGACGTCGAGAGTCGTCAATGGCAGTGAATGAGTTAATTATGAGAGGCCAGTCACTTTTTCCCCTCAACTGAGAAGAGAGGGGAGGGGTGAGCAGTTGGGTGGGCAGACAGGGAGGAAGGAAAAAAAAGCATTGGTGCCAGCAGGTACTAATTAGCCCCAAGGACGACATGAGCATTCCATAGGTTTGTTCTAAAAAAATTTTTTTAAAAAAGCTCACCATCTTGGAACAGAAAATTGTGAATATTTATGTTTCTTAATGTACCAAATATTCTATATTTTCTTAAAAAAATCAGATTGTGCGCACTGCATTTAAAATATAATTAAATAATATTATTAATAATATTTGACTAATCATTCATTAATAATATTAAATAATAATGTAATTTAGAATTTTTCCTGTCAAGGTCTACTCCAGGGCAATCCACGTTTCTGTCATAGGCCAAGATACTGCACATGCGCGTTGCCGCGTCTCTCCGGCAAAAATGGCGGCGAAGAAAACACTCAGATCTCGAGTCTTTAAACAAGGAAAGGTGCTTTAAATGGAAATGAAAATGACATTTCCACTTAGTTTTGTGACTCCGATGAGCCCTTAAGCTTGTTCCCGCTGAGCCGAGTTGTTGTTTGTACCTCATTAGGCCAGCCGAAGATGGAGAAGGGGAAAATGCCAGATGAGAACCAAGTGTCCAGAACATCCTCATCTGAAACACAACAACAACTTATTAAATATTAAAGAGGATTTAAGCAGCTTGTTCAGCCATTCGTTTATTTTCTAGTGCTTGTCCTCATTAGGGTTGCGGCTAGCTTTGGATAATCGGCAATTGCAGGGCACAAAGACGGACGACGGGCGGATTCCGAGCCAGAAGCACTAACTGGATTATTTCCAATGGGGAATCACTGGGAAAAAAAAGTTCCACTATATTTCAATACAGTCGATGAAAAGTGACCTTGTCTGAGTGTCACTTTGTCAGGCGTCACGTTGAAGCGCTTTGCCGCCTTCTCTCTGGCCTCCTCCACCGTTCTGCCGCTCACCCAGTAATGACCGTCAACATCCTGCGAAGGACCCGCACAAGAAATACATCATCATAGCATGCAAATGAAATAACTGGCGGCCATCTTACCTCTCCTGCTTTCACCGACGGATCGTTGACAGTGATGAAGTAAGCGGGGATGCGATGACCCCACCACAGTTGCCGGGAGATGCACCAATCCCTGAGAGCAGCGCAAGGGGACATATGACAGACGATTGGCTTTTTGGAATTGGAACAAATCTTGGTTGTCACGGTGACAACATTGACCGTTGCTATAAAATAGGCTGCTAGTGTTAAATTCGTACCTTATGTTGTCCATCCAGTTGAACCAGGTTTTCAGGTGGTGGTCGGGGATGATTTTCAGGCGACCCTCTCGGACGGCGTCCGCCGCCTGCTTGCCCATGTCGGCGCAGCTCACGTACCACTGCGGCTTCAACAGCGGCTCCACGATGTCCTTCGAACGACTACACACACACAAGCAAAAACACGTTGGCACCCGCGCAAAACACACACAAAATACAAAAATGCATACACACTTATAAACCCAATATAATTTATATATATACATATATATATATATTAGAGGTTCGATTAAGAACGATTTTTGATTCAAAACGATTTGATTGACAATGATTTTTGCTTCAATTTAAAGATTTTCAAGGAATTGTAATGATCTACTCCAGTCTGACTCGCTAATGCTAATTAGCGCGCTACTCGCGGCACTTTTATCACTCAGAAGAACGTCTCCACGCTTATTGGAATAACTTGATTGTGACTTTTTCCTTCTATTCTCTAATGTGGCTACAACTTGACGGTGTGTCAGCCCGCGTGGAACCACACTGCCCCTAAGTGGCCAAATCGGGTACAACATGAAGAGCGCGGCCAATACGGGCACACACAAACAAAGGGAAGACAGTATAAAATAGTTTGAAGAAAATAAATTTGGGGACATTTAAAATCAATTCTGAATCGTACTAAATGAGAATCGCGATTCTTATGAAAATTGATTTTTGGGGCACACCCCTAATTATATATATATATATATATATATATATATATATATATATATATATATATATATATATATATATATATATATATATATATATATATATATATATATATAAAAGAGACAAAAATGAAAATAAAATTTAAATATAAAATATTCAATTTAAAATATAAATTTAAATATAAATAATATTATATATATATAAAAGAGACAAAAATGAAAATAAAATTTAAAAAAACACATGGACAAAAAAACTGGCAAAAAACAAAACACACAACAAACGCACACTAAACAACAAAATAAATGACACAAAACAAAGACCATACAAAAACAGAAAACACTCAAATCAAAGACACACAAAAAACTAACAAAAAAAACACACACACAAATAAACATCGACGCAACCACCAGCGAGTGTATCAGACTGAGAAGTGAAATCCGCGCAGCCTCCTGACCTGCAGACGGGCACCACCATGGGGTTGTCTTTGACCTCTTTGAAGTGTCCTCTGTCCTTGAGCGCCTCCAGCACGGCTTTCCTGGCCTCAAAGCGCTTCATGCCCTGCATCAGAACAAAAAGTTTGGCATGAAAATGACGTGAGCAAGCACAGCGGGGAACGGCAGCTTCTAACGAGGGGGTACCAGGAAGGGAGGGGGCACGTTAACGAGCAGGCCGTTCTCGTCCAGGATGTTGACGAAGGGCAAGCCGTGCCGCACGCCCACATCGTAGTCGTTATGGTCGTGAGCCGGCGTGATTTTCACGGCACCTGAAGGGCAAATGTTGCGAACGGAGATGAGAAGGCACTCAACTATGGAGGACCAAAACTCCCAACATTTAAAATAAATCAATGACTATAAATAAATAAATGAATAAAAGTGAAAAGAAAAACGAGTATTGAAAAAATGCAATTTAAGAATGTTATAAAAAAAATAATAAATTGAAATTGAAATAAAAACAAGCACAAAAATATATATTCCTAAATAAAGTAAAAAACAAAAACAAAAAATTAAAATATAAAAATAAATGTTGAAATAAATACAAAAATAAATATAGAAATATAATTAAATATCGATTCATAAATAAAGCTCTGCTCTCACATTTATTTAATGCTAGACACGCTTAGGACCGCCTCCTCATTTGAATTTTGACCTGACAGAGCGTCTGCAGCACGAAATAAATAAATGTGAGAGCAGAGCGTTTTTATTTATTGACCGACATTTAATTCTATATGTATATTTATTTTTGTATTTACTGTATTTCGACATTCATGTTTATATTATTTTTTATTTTTTTAATCTCTTTTTTATTTTACTTTTATTTAGAGATGTATATATATATATATATATAGTTTTGTTTCTTTGTTTGTATTTCCATTTATATTTATTTTTTGTATTTAACTTTTGTATTATATTTTTGATATCAGTTTATTTTCATTTTATTTTGCAATAATAATATTTTATTTTAATATTTTTATTTAGGCATTTAATTTTGGCAGTTTTGGTCCTTCATACTCAACCAATTCTTCACTCATTGGAAATGTCGCCAGTTTTTTGTTTTTGTGCCCTTTCTGAAACACCCAAAGACGGCGATCAAGCATAAAAGTGGTGCTTTGGCGTCATCTCGTGGCACTAAGACAATTAGAAACCATTTTAGGTGGCATGTCAATTACTGGTGTTTTTTTTCTTTTCTTTTCGCTATTCTTGGTGCCTTTACAGTCAGCATGTGTGTAAGTTCTCTTACCCGTTCCAAAGCTCACGTCCACAAAGTCATCAAAAACCACCGGCATCCTGCGCTCGCAAAAGGGATGCAAAACCATCTTGCCCTTCAGGTGTTGGTATCTGGAGTCGTCGGGGTGCACGGCCACTGCCGTGTCGCCCAGCATGGTCTCGATACGAGTGGTCGCTACGATCACTTCCTCGTCTGATGATGAAGATCGCCAGCGTGTCAACTTCCAACTTCAGCTTGGCGGCAATCGTTGCGCTGCAGTACCTGAGCCGTCCACTTTGTAGGCGAAGGACACCAAGACGCCAAACTCCACTTTGTCTTTGTAGCCTGGCACGGGCAGCAACGTTCTGCCCGTCAGCTCCTTCTTGTCCACCTGGAAAAGCAAGCAGCAATTTGATTAATTGCCAAGAACGACTTTAGTCGTTCAATTATATCAAAACATTCAGTGCCGAAATGATGTATTTTGGTCAAATAGAAAACTTGAATTTAAAAAGGTGTAAAGACTACATCATGTTGGGAATTGTGCTATTAGCATGCAAAAAGGCAATAAACAGAAGATGGCAAAGTGATTTTGCGCCTAAAGTGGAGGAATGGATAGATGTAATGTTAGCTATTTATAATATGGAGACTGCATCACTTAGAATGGAAGTTGAGAAATGCAAAAAGATTTGGATTTGCTGGTTGATATATGTTAGACAACATAGATCCGATTTTATATACCACAACCTGGTTCAAAGCTAAATGGTTTGTGTGTGCGTTTTTGTTCTTGTTAAAACTCATTCACTGCCAGTGACAGCTATAGACTTTAAAAAAATTCATTCTAACTATTTCTATTAGTTTAACTTTTTTTTCTCTCCCATTTGTGTTAACAAGAGTGTGAAAACCTAGAATTTTTTGGGGGGTACATTTAGAACAGATATAAAATTTGTGATTAATTGTGAGTTAACTAGTGAAGTCATGCGATTAAATACGATTACAAATTTGAACCGCCTGATGCCCCTAATTATTAATAATATTTTCTTTAAAAAACAAACAAACACATTTTGTGTTAAATTTTTAATAATCTTTTTTTTTTTTTTTAAGAAAAGATTATTAAAAATTAGCCAGACGATTACAATTTTTAATCGTAATTAATCGCATGACTTCACTAGTTACCTCACGATTAATCACAAATTTTATATCTGTTCTAATACAATAAAAAATTCTAGGTTTTCATACTCTTGTTAACAAAAGTGGGGAAAAATGTTAACCTAATAGAAATAGTTCAAATGAATTTTTGACGTCTATAGCCGTCAATGGCAGTGAATGAGTTAATATGGACATTGTTTGTGTCAGTTACAGATTGTAAAGGTGAATACTGGATTTTGACAGATTTTTGCAAGGCCCACAGAATATTCTATTGCTAAAAAAACATGGAACCTACACCAAAAGAAAGATTAGAGTATCTTCTTTCATTAGGAGAAAAAGTATATTTCTACCCGTTTCCGTTTTGCAGCAATTAGTATTAGAATAAAGCGAAGTTTCATTATTATTCACTTAATTATTTGCAACACGGCCCTGGTTGATTTCTTCTACTCTGCTGCCACCTGCTGGCCGTTTTTGTAATAACTACCATTGCTTCAACCGTTCTGTTCAGTTCAGAGGCTGCATCAAAGCTTTTTGTATGCTCTATAGCATGAAAAGAAACATAAAAAAAACGTGTTAATACATCTTTGGGACACTGGTCATATTTAAAATAGAACGTATTTACACGTTTTTGGGAGCAAATGAGTTAAGGAAAAGGAAGGACAAAAGGTTGTTGGATGTGTGGGGATGTGTATATGCGACTTTGTCCTTATATAATGCGAATATTGTTGAGAAGTTTGTAAAAGTTAATAAAATACAAATTCCCCCCAAAAAATAAAAAAAATAGTGCCAAGGTCGAGTTATGTCATTTGATGTTTTTTTTTTCTTTGGAAGAAAGATATTTATTAGGTCATTAGGTTGTATTTGAGCTCACAAAAGCCCCAAATTTCCCACGCTTTGCAACCGACCTCGATATCGGAGATGGCGGAGTTGAGCGAGCAGGACCAGTTGACCAGCCTCTTGCTTCTGTAGATCGCACCCTCGTCGTGCATGCGGACGAAAGCCTCCTGCACCGCGTAGGAAAGTTTCTAGGGAAACACAAAACAACAAGTTAGGAAGGACGTCGCGCAAGCTTTTGGTGAAATGACTTGAAAGGATGCTGACAGGATCCATTGTGAAACATGCTCGGTCCCAGTCCAGAGAGGATCCCAGTTTCCGCAGTTGGTGGTAGATGCGATCTCCTTTTCTGTCAAAACAAGAAATAAGAAATGAGACAAAACGTTTCCACACATCAAAACGTCTCCCTCGTTCATTCCCACTCACTCGTTCTTCCACTTCCACACTTCCTGGATGAACTTGTCCCTGCCCAGGTCGTGGCGGCTCATGCCCTTGTCCCTCATCAGCTTCTTCTCCACCACCACCTGGGTGGCGATGCCGGCGTGGTCGCAGCCCGGGTTCCACAGGGTGGTCTCGCCGCGCATTCTGTGCCTGCGCGCGGACGGGAAAGCGGATCAACGTCCGACTCTTGTGCGGAACGGAACTTGTTGTTACCATCGGGTCAGGCAATCCTGGATGGCGTTGGTGAGGGCGTGGCCCAGGTGGAGCGATCCCGTCACGTTGGGTGGGGGGATGCACATCATGAACACGCCGCTGGGGTTTGGATCGCTAATATTTTGCCTCTGTTCAAAATGAGGAAATAGTCAGCCATGTATTTTTATATATCACAGTCCGTTTTGTGGTCGTGTGTCCCCAGCAGAGGGGCTTATTTGGCAAAATCTTTCATGCAATTTTTTGAAGGAATTAATAAAATGACAGTCAACCCTGGCTATCCGTAGGGGACAGGGCCAGAGACCTGACCTAAATACAGAAAAATCTCAAGTAATTGACGCTCACAAGAAAGGCTTTGGATGTCACAAGATGTTTTTTTCCCCCTAAAAGATCAAGCTGGCCTGACTACATGAGGTTCCTACTTTCAGGTCAACGTAGCTGCTTGGCACCAGGATGCCACTAGATGTCGCTAAAGCAAGATGTTTGCATGCAGGGGTTGCAGAAAGACGTTACAAAAATAAGAAATGAACTAAGCATTTTCTTGTATACATTTTATTACAATAACTAATATACATTTGAACCCTCCTGTATACTTAAATTAAAATAATTCTTTTTTTTTTGGGTACTCTTTTTTTCCCCAAAATTAACTCTTTGACTGCCAAAAACGTTAAATAACGTTTAGTAAAATCCTATGGAGGAGTGCCAAAGACGTTAAAAGACGTTTTTTTCAAAACAGAGGTGAAACTAACCATTTTCTATTGTTGATTACTCAAAAACGGAATAAGGTACAAACAAACTTTTTTTTCTGATGAAAGATGACAGTCCAATCTTTCATTTGGTAGTATGTGTGTTTCCATAGTCCGAACACATAATTTTCTGTGGACCTTGAAAGATCAGTCAAAATGCTTAAAATCGGCTGGCACCCACGGCATCCCTTTTCTGAAAACGTCTGGCAGTCAAAGAGTTAATAATAAAACCAGAATTAGCGTTTTGCTATTTTACTTCCTGAGGATTGTTAAATGTTTAGCGGGTCAAAACAAGTGGCTTCTAATAGTATTTTACAATTTGCGACAAGTGAAAGTCATTTAAAATGTATTACTAAATTGAATTTGGTAGTTTAAAACAAAATAAAAACACCCTAGATAGATACTGTTACAGGACCCCAAAAAAACTGAACGCAAATGGTTTCAGCAGTTAACGTCTTCGTGTCTATTAAGCAAAGGAATTCCAATTACACTCCAAAGTGGCAAAAAAGAAAAAGAAAAAGCATCCATTTGGAGAAAGAGGCTCCCAGATGGTGCATTCTTGAGATGTGAAGGTCCTTACCCCGTATTCCGGCTTGAAAAATCCCTGCTTCTCCCACCAAGGGTACCAAGCGGACTCCACATATTGAGGACTGTACGAGTCGGGCAGCGGACTGATGACATCTGACAGCACAGACAACAGGTTGAAATATTCACTTGAGGCTAAAAATGTCATTCGCATTCTTCACGTCATACGACGACTCCTCACTCGCAGGCTAAATGGAGGAATGCAAGTACAGTGAAGCCTCGACTCGGCAGTATTCTTCTACTCTATAAAGACTTACATGAATAACAATTACATATAAAAGGCAAACAGTACAGCATTGTGATTTCATGTTTGAGTGATTGTTGACATTGTGCTGACCCTGCACATTCAGTTTCATGAAAACAACAACTTTTTTTTTTTTAACTCACCTTTTTTCTCCCCAGCGGGAGTTGGAATGTCGTATGTGATGATCCCCAACTCCTTTTTCTCAGGTTTGGCCTTTTTCTAAAATAAAGAATTTTTTTTTTTAAATTAAAAAGCGCACTCCTTTGATATTATCATTATTATTGTTAACAATGTACATTGCATTAATTTTACAATTTTTTTCCCTTATAAGCAGTTAATATAAATTTATTTTTGCTTCAATTTATGTCATTAAATAAATAGAAAATAGATTTATTGGTTATAATAAAAATATAAACATTCATAAAAACTATTTTACGAGTAACATCGATTTATGAGAATTGCATAATTTAGAGTATTTAGTAAAAATGACCATTTCACATGACACATTTTAACATCCATCCCATCTACAAATGGCCCGACCCACCAGTTTGTTTAAACAAAAACACCAAACGTGGCCTTTGAGCAGAAAAGTTTGCACTTCCACTTTTCCGCACTCTAAAAAGTGACTTTGGCGAGGTCGTACCTCCGTGGCCGGCAGCGTTTTTTTCTTCGCCTCCATCTCCTTCTTCTGTTGGAACTTCTCCAGCTTTTCTCTCTTCTTTGCCTCCTTCTTCAGCTGCGCTTCAGTCTTTACCGGTCCTGGAATAGTCAACATTCAGTCCCAAAACAGCAATACCAAACATACAAATGTTATTTACCGACCATTGAGCGCATCGTGTGTTGTGTCACCAGCAGCGTTGTTAGCAGCAGCAGGAGGACTCGTACAAACGTTGGCCTCTGCGTTTGTGTTCACCGGCGCCATCTTCTCACACAAAGTGACTTTTCCAAGCACTTTGATGAAGTGAGGCTGGTTGATGCAGGTGGTGAACCATCTGGTCAGGTTGGTCAATACGTTCCTGTCGGACGGCTCCAGAGCCTACAGGAGCGGAAACGGAACCAGAGTGAGGATTCGGCCGAATCGGGAGTGGCAGACATGAGAATACGCACGTATTTGAAGGGCAGAAGAAGAGCCGAGGCCACGGCCATGTCGGCGAGGGTGACGCTCTCCCCCACCAGGTACGTTCTTGGCTCCAGCGTCTTATCCAGAATCTTTAGGATGCGTAACAGCTCAGCACGGGAAGTCTGCTGGAGCTGACGCGTAAAACCACACGTCAGCAACACGTGAAAAAAAAACAAGAAGAGCCCTAAAAACGTTTCTATTCGACTACAACATGAAACTCTTCCTCCTCACTTCAACATAGTTCCTGGGCTCAAAGACGCCACAAGATGGCATCCAAATCTAAGATACATACTAGGGCTGGGAAAAAGTCAATTAGGCCGACCCCCCCAAAAAAAAGAAAGAAAAAGGAAATAAAATAAAAGTGTTGACACGAAATTTGGACTCCCTCACCTTCTTGTCCAGCGTCACCCCCATGAGGGGAAAGACGACAGCGCAGGACGGCGGGATGAGCTCGTTGTCGGCGAAGCTGAGCCATTGCCACACCTCGCTCTGCTGCTTAACACCCACGCCGGCCTGATTCCCCTGCACGGCCAAGTACCAGGCCACGGCGTTGGCCCCGCTCAGCACTTCCCCTGCGCCCAACACCAACGCGGGAGTGGAGCGGGCCAAGAGAGCGGCGGGGGGGTCGTCAGTGACGGTCGTGACGCCAGAGGAGGGCCACGCCTCGGCGGCGAGGAGAGCCAGGATGCTACGGAAGTCATCGGGGTGGGGGGACACATACAGAGTGGCCATTCCTGATGGAGAGACATAAAAAAAAAAGTCATTAATCAATCAATAATTTTGTGACCCAACTATAGTGCTTCATTGAAAAGGTTGAACTTGAAGTTGGAACCTAAGCAATAAGCGTGCTCACCAATTGCAAAAATTCACACTCAACTCTGCATAATGGACACGAGGCCATGCAAACTCCACATAAGCATAAGAGATTCAAACACAGAACCTCTAGACAACTTAGTAGACATGTCAACCACTAAGCATCACTTTCACATTTGGATTGTTTCATTACAAAAGTCAGTGTGATGGTGTATTAACTTAGTTCCAAATATTTAAATGCAGAGTGTATTTGGCACAATAGGTAACGAGTTTCTATCAATTGTATGTGTTTTATTGAAGTTGAAAGCCAAACAGTATGAAGAAGAGCCGAGCAAGATAGTGTTTGTCGCCACCTGTCAAAAGCTGACTCGAGTCAATGCTAAGTTAGCTTTCGCTTTTATTAAACAAAGTCAAACACGAGTTTTAGCAACAATGATGTGCTTTATTCGCGAGGTAAGACATATGTTAAAAGTGTTCCCGTGTTTGGTACACGCGTGTCCACGTGTGTTATGCTCCTACCTTAGAAAGAAACAATGAGAAACGTCAGCCGATCAAGACGCTGCTCTCTGCATGGGTTCTTTCACGCCACACGCAGCAGTCTGATGCAATGGGACAACACTTCCGGGTTTCAGCCGCCACTTCCGCCCCAGCACGGAAGTCTCGAAATTCTACAAACCTAAAAATTCGTTCAAATTTTTATTTTTATTGTTTTTGTTTATTGAAACGCGGCTAAAACACACATTGTATCGTGAACAAAATAGTCGTTAAAGACAGTCAATTTATTATTTGCAATGTAGAACATTAATCGTTACCGTAACTTTATAATATTGTACTGTAATAATGGGGCAAGCCAAAAGGAAAACTAAAAAATTCAGTCCTTGTTTGACGTTCACTTTATTGATGGCTTTGTTTTTTTTAAATTAATCTATTATGGCAAACTTCTCCCTGTAATATCCTATGAATGTTGTAGAAGTGATTATTTGAAAACGTAGACACTTTTGCTGAGATTTATTTAAATATGTCACCTATTGATATTTATGTTTCAGACCTTGATAAATCATTAATTGTTGTGAGAACTTATTAAGACATGATCGGTGTCTACACTGCCAGTTTGAAAAAACGTTATTGTTATTGAAAGACATAATGTACAAACTATTCACTGGTAGTGAAGATACATAAAATTTATTACAAACGATATGATTGAAAGTTGTTGTTTTTTCTGATGTAAGTACCAATTAGCTGGTCGCAGTGCCTAAGAAGAAACTGAGATCTGAGAACAACAATGACATAAGCCACAATTGTCTTTATTTAAACATAAAACACAAACACATCCAATCATTTTATACAATGATTATAAAACAAAGGCACATTCAGTGTCATCAAGCAGTTCTTCCCTTTACCACACTTCAGAGGTCATTTGCAAAAAAAAAAAAAAAACAAAAACATTTTAAATTGTTAGCAGTGATTTAAAGAAGACATAATGGGCTCTTTTTTTTTTTTTAACAACTGTTCCCAAATGTCTTAACATGTCAGTGACAGTGTTTTGTCAAAAATAAACCAATGGATCAACAATAATAAATGGTAGACTGCAAATCGTATTTGTTTGTGCTGCTGAAGAGAGCAACTGATGTGAGTCAGCAACTTAACAACGGCAAATCTGCCTTTTGCTACATTGACCACCAGGGGGCAGCGGACTGAGCCTTGCTACAGGAGCAACACGTGTCTCGACAGGAGTGGCCCCCACAAAGACAATACAACTATTTTCACTCATGGAGGCAGCACTTGAGTGTATGTTTCGCATTGACATCACCAAACACAAATTCCCACACTCACCGCCACCAATTTCACAGAGCAATTATGTTTGTGTGTCACTTATCAGAAGCTAACGCTAATCTGCGCATCCAACAAAACTCAATGCAGCTCTGCTTACCTTTCGGCTTTGACGTGGCATCATGATAGTTGCGGATGAGTCAAACTTAAAATCTAGTGGCCATAGCCGATCCACCACCAATTAAGCAATAAAATGTCTACTTCATTTCAATTCTTTTTTTCATGAAGTCTGAACTGAAATTAAATTTTCTTCCTTTACTTCACTTTCACAGTCATAACAG
This sequence comes from Vanacampus margaritifer, assembly GCF_051991255.1. NCBI lineage: Eukaryota > Metazoa > Chordata > Actinopteri > Syngnathiformes > Syngnathidae > Vanacampus > Vanacampus margaritifer. The sequence continues at coordinate 25,850,094 of NC_135440.1, read as the reverse complement.
CCCTCTGAGTGGAACCTTAACTTCAATGCGGCCCATAATGAACATGACTTATTTTCAACGGTTACTTGAAAGTGGTAGTGGATCTTCACCCAGCCAGCTATTTGTATAAAGGCCATTAAAATGTCAAATTTTCACATCATATCCCTTTTAATAGTAGAATTATTTTTTCGTTTATTGTTACTCCCTAAAATAATGTTTTGTAAAGCAAGTCAAACAAAAGCACTCTAAAATGTTCCTACTCAGCCTCTGACAAATCAGTGTGAATCGGCGTGGTTTCCCTCTGCCGTCCGAAACCTTCGGTGAAGGCCCCGAACACCACATCCACCACCCCGACGACGATACTCCCGCCCACCACGAACATATTGAAGACCCCGGTGACGCTTCTCCACGCCAGCAGTCCCGTCCCCCCGCCCACGGCCAGCGCCTGATCCCCCATCTCCACCGCCACCGTGCCGCAGTAGTCGCCGCTCTGCTTCAGAAGACGGCCTCCGAAGAACCTGCTTACCCGCCAGGTCTTGCCCAGGGCGCCCCCGAATAGCCCCAGCGTGTCGCCGGCCAGCGTCCCCGCGCCGGTGACGCCCGTGTAGCAGCTGTTCAGCAGCGCCGCCAGCATGGAGGAGACGCAGTAGTAGAGGTTGTCGACGGCGTTCAGCAGGAAGTCCAGCAGCGTTTCGAGGCCCCAGCGTATCCATGACAACACGTCGGACGTCAAGAGGTAGAAGAGGGAGCAGGTGTCTCCTGGGAGGGCAGCGAGGACGCCGAGGTCTTCCTGGAGGACGTACGTCACCTGCATCAAGAGACACAACATCTAATGAGAGAACTATAAATAGAGTTGAATCGAGTATCGGCTGACCTCTCAAAATGAGAATTGGAAAGTGACATTCATTTCATGCAATTTTAAGGGAAAATGCTATATTGGGAAATATAGGTCATTCTTGAAAATGATGTCATTGCTTTTTTTCTTTTTTTTTCACTGGAAAAAAGTGGTGTCAAACATGCTTAGTATTTAGGTCAGCTATGGAGACAGAATTCAATAATGCTGAAATAAAAAAAAAATAAAAAATAAAAAATAAAGCTTCAGATGTAGTTCCGGATGTTGTATTGCTTAAGATGTCCAAGAGTGAGAAAAAAAAAAACTATTAAAAAAACAAAACAATAAAACAACAATCAATTTCAGATTATGTCGATAGGCTCAAGAAATATGACAAATCTTAAAATGAGGGGAAATTTGTAAAATAAAATAAAACTGGTTATCTTAGATGGCATTCAGAAAAATGACAATGAATACAATTCAAATGTTGAATAATAAAAATCTAATAATTTAAATGATAAATAATCAATTTCAGGTAATCATAAAAAAAAAAATCCTTATCTAAGATTGCTGACATGCGCAAGAAGATGGGATTTAGAAACACAATTAAATGTTGAATAATTAAAATAAAATAGAATGAAATTGGAATAATTTAAATGATAAATAATGAATTTCAGGTTAAAATTAAAAAAAAAAAAAAAGTGTTTGGGAAAATTAAGACATTTGCTTTAATATGCAAAAAAAAAGGGAATAAAGGTGGATTTTGAAGAAAAAAAAAAAAATATATATATATATATTTATATATATATATATATATATATATATATATATTTATTCTGGTTAATTCTGATGGGATTTGTAAAAAAAATCTTGTAAAAAATCTTACAGGAAATAGATCTGAAATGGGAGTAAGCAAAAAAAAAAACAACAAAAAACAAAAGTAGCCCTTAAGCACACATTTAAGCAGATCTTTCACCTGTCCGGGGAATTGTGTGATTCTGGAGAAGATTGGCCTGAGCGGCGCTTTGAGGATGGACAAAGCGGTGGAGATGATGGAGACCACGATGCTGCTGGAATTGTCGTCTGCCTGTTCAGCGGCACCTTCGACAGAACGCGTCTCGCCAGCCTCCTGGACGCTGCGGCTCTCCGTCTCCACGGAAGACTCGTCTGTCACATCCGCTTCGCTTGCGTGCGATTTGCTCACGTCCGATTTCCTCGCGTCCGATTTGCTTGCGTCCGATTTCCTCGCGTCCGATTTGCTCGCGTGCGATCTGCTCGCGTCCGATTTGCTTGCGTCCGATTTGCTCGCATCCGAGTTGCTCGCATCCGAGTTGCTCGCATCAGACTCGCTCGCATCAGACTCGCTCGCATCAGACTCGCTCGTACCCGAGTCGCTTGCATCGTGAGTGTCTTCTTCAAACCCCACTTGTGCGCGGCCCTCGGTTTGAAGACCTAACGTGGCGCCGGCCGACCCCGCCCCAGTCCCCCCGCATCCTCCATAGAACAGCTCGTCCACTCCCAGCCTCTCCTGCAGCTCCTTGACGCTCACTCGCCGCACGCCGTCGTCGTCGTCATCGGCCGTCTCGCTGATGAAGCCCACGCCGAAGCCGCCCTCGCCGGCCGGAACGGAGCAACACGCCGCGGACCACAGCGGCCCCGCATGACACCCCTCGTCCCCGATTAGGATGTAGAGATCCCCGTCGAGAGCGCTGCACTGCGGGGCGACGCTGGAGCGGACCAGCGTGGCGACGAGCCAATCCCAGCGTCGGAGGGGCGAGTCTGTAGGCGGAGACTCGGGGTCGCCGCCTCGGAGAAGAGCGGGAATGAAAACTTGGACTCCGTCTTCTTCTATAGCCTGTGTGGCACGAGAAGAACGTCAATTTGTGCTTACAGTATGTGCGTGGATGTTTTGGATTTTTTTTTGTCTCGACTTCAGCTTCTGTCTGTTGCCATGTCCTGCCAATGTAACGATATTAGCAAAGGGGCTGTTTCTTTAACCAATCAGATTCCCCACGTGGGCAATTTTCAGTACTTTTGATTGGTTGGTCAGAGCAAAACCTCGACTAGCAAAAATATGCCTTCATTTTTTTCTCTAGCAGATCAGGTTTTCATCATCATAATAATAATAATAATATGTAATATACTAATATAATTTGTTTGAGGTGGAATCTATTTTCTGAAACATCATAGCTATAAATTATAACACGTTAAATGATGTATTTTGCAAGCTCTTATTGGTCCAACTTTAAAATAATAATACATTTGATTTGTAATGCACTTTACATTTCAAAGAAATCTCAAGAAATCTACAGATGAGGGTTAAAGCTAATTATAGTAAGTACAGTAAGTAAAATAAAATAAAATTATAATATAATAACATATTATAATTATTTATCAAAGTACAGTATTTATTTTAAAATAAAATATCTCCCCAAAAAAATCTTTACTTTTTCTTTAATCAGCGTCAAATAGACTTTTAGGGACACATTAGGCTTTCCGATTAAAATTTGCTGTTGACCATAATAATCGATTAATCACTTAGAGATCTTGTTGACCTAAAGTTGCCCAAATACGTGTCATTTCAGCCTCTCAATGGTAAATATTGCCTAATTTGTGTCATCCTTCATGAAAGCACACTGACTGTCTTTTTTGTTTAATCAAATCAAGACATTTGCAAGCATTTGCTTTTACTTTGGGAAAAAAATGACTAACAAATATTACAGACCAAACCAGTAAATTGAGTCCATAATTTGAAATAATGTCCTATTGCAGAAAGGGATTTTTTTTTAATCCAATATTTGATGAATACATTAATTTGACAGATTAATCAATTATTAAAATAATTGTTAGTTGCCGTCCTAGATGCTGAATAACGATGATTCTTGGAGAGACACCTCATTTTTTTCTTAGGTTTTGCTTAGTTTCAAAAACTTTTGAGAATCACTGCAACATGGACAGCATTTGAAACGATGCAACTCGCAGCAAAGTGACAGCCGTGCCCTTACCACAATCTCGTCTCCCTCTCGCCCCTGCGTCCATCCGGGGCCGAGACGGAAGGCCAAGACGACAGCCGCGTCACAGTCCGGCCAGCGCAGGGCGGCGAAGTGGCGGCCGCCGGGCGTCTGGTGACATCGGGGGCTTGGCGCCGAGCCCCCCCGCCGAGGAAGTGTCTGCCCGCGGAAGCAGGGGCCGCATCGGGGGTCCGGCTCGGCGTGCTCGTCAGCCGGCGGTGACAGGCCCCAGCCTTGCGCCCCCGGGGCCAACAGGGCCATCAGCCACACAGCGACAGTCAGCATGTTGGTGGGCGGCCGGCTCAGCAAATCTCGCTCACAAAGCCATGCGGTGTGTTTGTGAGAAGCGTTACAAATAATCCCCGTGTCTTCCTGTCTCCCTCGCTGGCTGCTCGCTCCAAAAATCAGGTTGCAAGTCAGCAAATCAACGACTAATGCAGGCTCTATCTTGCTCGCATTCCCCCCCCCCACCCCCAACCACCACTACAGCCGTGGCCCCTCCCCTTTTTATGGTCTCCATGGCGACACCTTTGACTCCACTACGCGAGCCGTGCTCACACCCTTCGTAACCTGCTGCTTCCTTGTAAGTCAGCATTCCCAAACACGCTGACAAGCAAACGACTGAACATGCAAAAAAAAAAGACTTTTCTGACTTGGTGTATTGTTTTGAATACTTATTTTTATTAAAAACTCATTCACTGCCATTGACGGCTATAGACGTCAAAAATTAATTTGAACTATTTTTAAAAAAAAAAATCCACTTTTGTTAACAAGAGTATAAAAAAATATAAATTGTACATTTAGACCAGATATAAAATTTGTGATTAATCATGAGTTAACTATTTAAGTCATGCGATTAAATACAAATAAAAAATGTAATCGCCTAACGCCCTAATTTAACCCCTGGGCGTTCTTTTCTTTTTAAATGGCTTGGTCAGAACCAACAAAAAGCCAAAAAATGGTCAAATAACGCCCAGGGGTTAAATGATCTTTTCTTTTTTTGAAAAAAGATTATTCCACCTTGAAAGCTCATGTATTTAATTAATTGACAAACTAAGGCAAAAACTTAATTAGCTGCATTTATAGCTACAGGTACTTAATGTTAAAAAAAACAAATTGTTAGCTTAAAGCAATCTTTATTTTTTTTTTTTTTACTGAAAATTTTTTTTTTGCATAGATTTAATTATTCATTTGCACTATAATAACCTTGGTGAGTACACCCTTGAATATTTTTGGGCCAATAATTTGGGGGTTTTGTTTTTTACTAAAGTATTCCATCTACTGGGGCGCTGCATTGGAAAACCCGTGACCCTGTATTAGGTTTTGAGGCCTCACATACATGTACTGCATTATTGTTTGTTGAACCACAAAAACATGGTGCGATTGTCAAAGAAGAAGACAGGAAACAAGCAGCAAAGGAGAAAGAGGCTGTTAGCAATGAGCGATCGCCACGTTCACTCAATGAACCTTTGTTGTTTGCCAACAGACTCTCCACGCTTTGCTTTCCTGGCACACGTAAACATGAAATAATAAATACTGTAGTTGAGTATGAGACATATATATTGTATCCGCAACTTTTTTTTTTTGTGAAAGCGCAATGTCATTTTTCTAACAGGCTGTTACTTCTGCAAAAAAAATCTGCATCTTAACATGATTGTATATTTGTCCAAAGGTCCAGCTATTATCCAACTCAAGACGTATGAAGGATCACAACGTCCCAACCCTGTCAATTGTTTCTCGTATGTCTGAGTCACATTCTTGAAAGTCAAGTCAAACAGGTGCTTCCAACTGAACAAAAAAATGTCCCTCTTTTAAACATGTAATTTCGTTGCTGTCTCATCCAGAATGCAGCTGATGAATCAGACTCCCGAAAAAAAAACATCTTTAGGAATATTACAAAAATGCGCATTCAGACAGTGTTTTATACTTTGTTGCAAACAAAGCAGCAGATCTCTGTGTGCATGTGCCATACAAACAGTCTGCTCACTGTTCTCTTCCTAGTGGAATCCAGCCAAGCCAAGCTGCAGCAAACACACCCCTCTGGTTCAGTCCTTTTTTTTTTTTTACTATATATATGCCATAGTAAAACATGACGTTGACATCTAAATCACAGTTAATGTCTGCAGTCTGTGAATAGCGAATGAGTCGCAGGGTGCGAGGATGAAGGTGCGGTGCTAAAAAAAAAAAAAAAATCAATGATCAACTTTGAATCAAAAGTGGCACGCCTGCTTTGAAAGCTGCAAAAATAGATAACGACAATAAAGCCGCCACAATATTATTTTAAAAGACGCCCAGAGGCTATTTATTAAACCATGTTTGAAATGTTGTAACCAATACGATCAAAGTCACTTTGTGGCTCTCTTAAAAGCTTTTGGCACGCACAAAATATCCTCAATAAAGGTTGACAAGCTGATTTCTTTACATGGGAGGTTGTTTGAAAAATCACGTTGCAGTTTACAAACAGTCCACATGGGGGAGCCCTAATAACTGACGTGTGGGAAGGGCGCTTTGGCACAGTTAGAAATTGATGTTGTAAGATGTCTTAAAAATTCTATGTAGGTTTTGAGATCTTAGTAGTATAGGATATAAAATAAATTATTGATTTTTTTTAGAGGGGGTCATCAACTCCTCAATATTGGAGGCAAGGGTTAGGGTTAGGGTTAGCTGGGGATTCCTGTATTTACATATAAACGGTATGTTGACTCACAAAGACGCACGCACACGGACGAGCTCACTCGTTCGGGATGTCAATGACGAGCTCAGCTTCGTCACCCTCGCCTCGGTCTTCGTCTCCGCGGTCGCTGTCAATGTCGCTCTCGCCGTCCTCCTCGGCAGCGTCCCCGCTCAGCATCTGTCGGGGGACCCAACTGAAGGGCCCGCCGGCAGTCGAAGCCGCCGCCGGGCCCGCTGGGTAATTGGCCGTCATGGGCGCCACCACCTGGCAACAGGGGGGCGACAGGAGAGGAAAAACGTAAAGATGGGCTGTCGTGATGGTTGGAGGACGAGGATGAATGGACGCAATACGGAATGAATCGGAGGAAAGTCAATCAAGCTGAAATGAAAACAACCAAGAGGGAGGGGCTGAGATGGAAAAGTGTACAGTAAATAAAAATCTGTTAATTGTTCTTATGTAGCTTTTTTTTTTTTTATCAAAATGAAATGCACAACATCCCACAATGAGGACGTGGGAAATATATTTTTACTTTTACTTTGTTCAATACTTTGTTGATGAACCTTTAGATTTTTTGTTAACCAAAATAAATAAATGAAAATTTGATGTCATTGTTAATCATAATTAAAGGATATATATTAAAAAATAGGGCCTGACTAATATGATTTTTTTTTACTCAAATTCCTATTTTTGGCTAAATAAAATTCTGATGATCAATTAATAGGCTGATTAACTAATATATATAAAATGCATAAAATAACTTTTTTACACTTACAACAATAAAGATATGAATTACAGGCACAACATTTGATTATTGTATATTACTTTGTCCTTTAGTATTTGTTTATCTTTGCAAGGGAGATAAAAATCTGTTAATTTTTTGCCAATTTTTGAGGGGGCGGGGTCTTAGAATTTTTGCCTTATGTTGTGTTAATGTGCACCAAAATGAAATAAATAAAAATCTCTGCATAGTGATTAGGGAGCGAGCGGATCAGGTCATTATAGCTAAATGCTAAAACAACAACCTAATAGAGGCCTCAGATTTATTTGTTTATTTTTTTGCTTGATTCTTTCTTTTTTTTCATCTCTCACCTTCCCGGTAGGCTCTCTCTTGTTTTTGGGCGCCTTTGTTTTCCGCTCTTTCTTCACTCGTTCAGCAGGGGGAGCCAAATACTCGGGCGGGAAGGGCATCTGCCCCGCAGTATGAGCGCACACGTACACACAAATGGAAGCAGCCCACATGACAGAAAACATGGAAAACAAACCAACACGAAAATGAATAATGCAACAAAGGACGCTAAATAAAATGACAAATCAACTTGTTGGTAAGGAAGGCTTCGTGATGATGAAGAGGAAGTGGTGGCAGTGGCGCGATACGAGAAAATGGGAGCGAATTCGAGGGGGAAGTAAACTCACAGTGTTGAGGTAAGCTCCGGAGCCGGAGGACTGCAGTGGGTGTACACCGGGACGGGACAGCAGGGAGAGATGAGGCGAGGGTGAGGTTGACAGGCACGTGCCGGGGTTACTTCTTCGCCTGGGAAACACACAAAACACACTCAATTGGAGTTGCTTATCAAATCGTGTCAAGAGTCAAAAACAAAAACAACACTTCAATTCATCTGTTAGACTGCGAGTTTATGTGCTTTGTTATATGCTGCTGTTTTGGTTAGCAACAGATTCCAAAAGAGTCCAGTTCAAATTCAACTTTTATATCAAGGCACCGCTGTATTGTGTAACTTACTTCTTTGCTCCTTCCCGTTCTCGTTCCCTCTCCCGGAGTACTTCGCCCTCGCTGTTGTCCGAGGACACGGTAGCGTCGGAATCTAAAAAAAACGCAAATTGAAAATGTGAGCACAAACAACATTTTAACAGCGAGATTTCTCCATAAAGTGTTTCAAGTTAACTACCTGAGGAGTCTTCATCCACTCTCTCATACGGCAGCAGGCGGTCCAGAAGGAAGCTGAAATACACAAAATACGTCATCAAATGTAATCAAATGTATGGGGGTCGTGTATTAATTGTCTTTGCAGTTTAACAAAAAAATTAAATGAATAGACACAAATCTGCTGAAAAAACACAAAATGAGTGTGGGTATTTCTTTTTTTTGTTTGGCTGAACAGTACACTTCTCTTTTTCCATAAATTTATTTTGCCATGCACAACTTGATGAACATGAACGTGGATGTGTACTTTCACTGAGTCAGCGTATCCAATTTTGTGGACATTGTGTATAAAATATAACACACACCTTTTGTCCCGGGACACTTTGAGCAGTTTTCTCTGTGCCCTCCTCAACTCCTCTTGGAAGCATTCGTGTTCCTAGAAAGAAAAAAAAAATACTATTAATCTGTAAAAACATCTTCAAAATACTTGTAATACCCGCAGTGGGACATAAATAAGTACAAATACTTCTTAACTGTACTTAAGTAAAATTTTAAGCAGTATTTGTACATGATTGACACTTTATTCTCTACACATATGGAACATGTACTTTCTACACCTTATTCTTTGTGGGAACACCTTAATTTGGTGGCATAAAAAGCCCAAGCCAATGGTAGCTTGCTTTTTGTATAAGGCAATAAACTATTTTGTCTGCAAAATGTGCAAATTATGATTTACTTTTTTTGGCAAGTAATGCATTTCACATTTGAGCCACTGAGAAGTGGGCTAACTCGCTATTTTGAAGAAGAACAAACAGTGCTTATTACGTCTTCTGAATACTTGTCTTTACAGAAATTACATACGAAGTATCACTTTAATACTTACATAAACCAGAAATTTCAACTTTCGTTTCAGATTCCTGTATTTTCGCTTGTAGTCGACTTCGACGTCTGCTTGGCCGTTCATTTCTGAAATGCACCATGCACATTAACAACGAAACCTTTAGCCACATAATAACTATGTATGTTATTAAAATACTTAAGCAATAAGTATGAATTGAGGAGTAATAGGTATGCAATTTCAGACTTACCTTTCAGGACAAGCTAGCCTAAGCTAGCTAAACAAGTTAGCAGACGCGCTAAACTGGCTCAAAATACACCCCGGAAAGATTTTGAAAAATCTAAAACGCTGCTCAGCGTTTTTCTTTTTTTATTGCTTTTTATGCTAGCGCATTAATAAAAGCTAGCTAAAAGCAATGCTGAAGGATATTCGGAAGAATCATGCTATCATACTTCTTCCTCGCGTGTGGCTTAGCGACATGGTTTTGTTTACGCTAAGTCTTGACGTCATCGTACGTCATGTTTTCGTAGGAAAAAACAGAGCCATTTGTTTTTATTGTTTTTATTTAATTGTAGAAAATTCTGCAAAGAAATACTTCAAAATGTAATGTTTTTTTATTATTATCAATCTTTATTATTTATTACCAATAAAAACGGATGAGTCTTTTCCTTCCTGATAAGAACACAACATTAGGTGCACTGCACATACTCACAAATAAAATTACGTACATTTATTACAATTACTGTAGATGAGTATTAACTTATATCATACTTATCAAACTCACGGTCTCTCTCTCTCTCTCTGTCTCTCGCTGTCTGTCTCTGTCTCTCTCTCTCTCTCTCTCTCGCTTTATTTTTTATTTATTTTCTCTTTAGCTTATTGACTGTTTATCCCCAATTATTTAAGAATTGTTTGGGATACCCCACCCCACTGCATTTATGGGTGTCAATTAGATTAAACAATACAGTATATACATTTTTGCCAACCCTGTCCCTTTCCCCCGCGAATAGCGAATGTCCCCTGTATTAAATAATCATTATTTGCACCTCATGGAGCCTCCCGACTTTATGCTTTCAGCTTGGCTGATGAAGGTCTTGGATACTATTTAAGTGGTTTCTTGGTTCAACAAATCTGGTGATAATCAGGCCTGAGTGTGGCCTGTGAAACTCAACTCAGCTGTCCAATAAATGTGGTTAATGAGCGTTAACTCCTGATTTATCAAGACAGCAACATACCAATTACCTTTTCAAATCCTGTTGAATTGCATTGTGTTTTTATTTAGGTTTTGCTCGTTCGACATTAAAAATGAGCTTGTCATCCCTAAGCGAAATCAAGAAGGGTTCAAATACTTTCCCCCGGCACTGTATGTGGCCTGGATGCTTTTAGTGGCGTCCCAATGTCCCATGTACAGCTGCCTCATGGTGAATTTGCTGCACGGACCACAACTGTACACTTGGCAGCACCCTGCAGCATGAATTATAGATGGGGGAGAATCTTGCAGGGGGTGCAAATGCTGCCTCACTGCATGATTGTGTGCGTGCAGGGAAGGCGGAGGCACAGCATCAATGAAAGGTGTACACTTAATGCATTTAAAATGGAGGAAAAGAATGGAGAAGAGGAATGAGGCAGGCCGGTGGCAATTCCTCAGATACAGTACAAAGCTCGTCGGCATGGCAACCCACCCCTCTTGCACACACACACACACACACCCATACTGACAACGTCCCGTCTCTTAAAACCACAAACATGACCTTTTCTGCTCATATTGTCTGCCTTGTCTGCCATTTTTAGAAGGATTCATCCAGATGGGAGTCCTGCTAAAATGCCGCAGTGTCATTTCGGGGGCAGTAAAAAGCGCCGTAATGGCTCCAGGCTTCACCGCATTACTTCACCCGCCTCCCCCTTTGACGGGTGATCGATGATGAGGCAGCTTGACAAATTCGAACCTGCCGAGCAAATTCGTGCCACTCTGTAATTTGTCGCTCCCGTTTGTTTTTCGATGCCCAAAATAGCCTCTTCCCTCTTTGTCTGCTGCCATAAATCACATGACGCCTGCCTCACCCGGAGCCCTCCATCCACCACCCTGTCTTTTTAATGGAACATTCTATGTATTGTCTTCTGTTATTTTTAGCTTGTCATTTATGTGGCCTGCCCCCCCTCCCCCTCCCCCCCCACACACACTCGAGTCTACTACTTTGTCACTTTCTCTGTTTACATGTATGAATCCTCTCACTTTTGCTTTGCGTCCAAGCTAACTGGAATGTACGGAAAGCACAACAAGAACATCTTCAACGGAGGCCTTCTCCCTGAATACAAGGTAAGAAATCCACCGAGCTAACACCATTACTGACCTACATACCAATCTACTGACTACCTTACTTCCTACCTGCCTCCTTTTGTACCCCCAAATACTTACTTTGCCTTGCTATAGCTAGCTAAACCCGATTTGATTTTTATTCCAAATGATATATAACACACTGGACTTGTAAAACAGAATAATAGTATAAAACTGACAATCAAAATGTGTACCTTCTTACCTACTGAAGGATATTATAACATTTTAATACCTATTTTCATATATCGATTATTGTTACTGATCATGAACATTTAATTCTTCATTTTAAGTTTGTCAAAGTGTCTTGTGTCCTGAGCAGGGCACATGATGTTGACCTCGTATGTTCTGGGTTAAAGCTGGGACCATATTATTTAGTCTAGAAAAGTTCCTTCTCATCACTTTGTACGAAAACATATTTTCGCCCTTGATTTTGCTATACACTGATTGGTCCAGAATTTCTTGTTTTATTTTGTACACGTACATTGTGGTCTTGAACAGAACTTGTTTTGCTTTTCCATTAGTCACGGTCATTGGTGCTTTTGGGTCAAATGATAAAGTGAGATTTTGTTATGAAGAAGAATATGAAAAGTGCCTTGAAAATATACATATTTTGGCTAGAGACGAAGACAGCTGCAACTGCACTAAGAGTTCTATTGTTTGACATGTCCTTCAACTGTATAACACATTTGCTCATTCATGAAGGGAGAGATATTCTGCTTGGAGACTGAATTGTAATAAAAGGCTGGCCCTTCGAGAGGAGGGTGTGCATTGTTGATCAGAACTTGTCGGAGTTTGATTCAATGGTGCAACAGGAGATCTCCTCTAAGAATTATCCTGCGCAGGAAACTCTGTTCATTTCTCATCTCACCAGTTGGTTTATTGGACACGCAAAAAGTTATGGATTAACTACATCCCTCAGTTGGTGATTTAAATATACCTTCTTCACTACCAACGGTGTCCCACAGGGATCCCTATTAGAACCACTGGCATAGTGTATCGCCTTATAGCATACCAGGCGGTACAGATGCGAATCGTTGCACCACGATTCTTTGCGTTACAGCAAAAACTTATCCAGACTATTAAAAGAATCCAGCATGAAGTGGACGAGTGCAGGGAGGCAGAGAGCGAGGCGTACGTAGACGCAGTACAACAAGAGGTACAGTCTTCTTCTTACTCAATTATTCATCTTTTCTGAATAGAAAACAGTTCAACATCCAAAAGTGGCTCTGATTCGTGTAGCTAGCATTGCGGCCGGCGTGTTTCTGTGTGCTCTTTCAGAGCCAGTTCGACGGACTGGAACGAGAGATCCGAGCCGAGTTCGGGAACCTTCATCGCTTCCTGGATGAGGAGGAGCAAAAGGACCTGGAGCGACTGAAGCGGGAGCGAGGGAAAGCGCTGAAGAGGCTGAAGGAGAGGGAGAATAACATCTACCAGCAAAGGAAGGACCTGGAGAGAGCCGTGGTTGTGCTTAACAGGAAATTGGCTGAGGACGAGTGCGCCAAGATGCTCAAAGTGAGGGGGGAAAAAAAACAGCATCAAATTTGCATCTAGCCTGGAATGCTAAGTGGCAAAGCGTTTGATTTTAAATATTGACTGCCTTGACATTTGCCTCCATTGAGAGTCCTAATCAATGTTGTTACTTAAAGACGACATGCAGTGAATTCATTGGTCAGCAAATAGAAACCCAGCTGTAAATTATTTTTTTTCTTTCTTTCACTGCAGGACATACAAGATCTCATTAAAAGGCAAGTACTCGTTAATCTTGTGCTAGGCATGCTTCACATCACGGCCATGAATCATTAACATCCTCCCCCCTGCCTCATCTGATCCAAACAGATCTCAGGTCAGATTTGTCCCACCTCCAGAAGTGGACAGCGAGCTGCACTCGGGCCATTTTGTGGGGCCAATACAGTACAGAATATGGAAGCACATGAAAAGCTGCCTGTACCCAAGTATGTATGTACGTACATTGCCTATGCTGCATTTGAGGAAAGTGGGGAAGTCGGACTTTTCCGAGTTCAGACCAGGAAGTGTGTACGGGAACGCCTCCTTGAACTCGGAATCACACTTGGCGAAGTAGGGGGGAAAAAAAAAGTACCGGCCGACTTCGATGTGACGTCACTCTACAATGGCGACCACTTTGGAAACATACCCTGAATGGTAGAACACAATTAACTCAAATATAAAACTAGATAGCTTCCTTCATTCATAAGTATTCAGTATGCTGCTAACTTTATACATGAAATTATACGCTGAACAACAGAACTGTATGGAATGCTTATGAAATAAGATAAATACATAAATGAAGGTCAAAATGTGTTTTAAGGACCAAAACAAAAAACAATTGATCACTTTCCGCCATTTTGGTTGTTTACTTTTGCCTCAAACGCTTTCAGGTCGGAACTGGGAAAAGCCAACTGGAATAAATCCGACTTCCGGCCTTCCTCGAACGCAGCAACATTATAAAATTATACTAACTTGCAATTTGTTGTCAACTATATTTCCCCACAGGAATGAATATAAAGTCAATTATTTGCTTCCAGGCCATGTTTAAATCTTGCCTACTAAAATAGAGCCCAGAAGATTCCCTGTGCTTGCTTCCAGATATTACACAGGTGACCTTCGACCCAGAGACGGCCCACCCTCTCCTGTCCGTGTCCTCGTCCTTCACCTCGGTGCGCTTCCACGACGCCAAAGACTCCCCGAAATGCCGCAGGGACGATCCCAAACGCTTCCACCATTACTACTGCGTGCTGGGCCGCGAGGGCTTCAGTGTGGGGCGGCACTACTGGGAGGTGCAGGTGGGCCACAAGACGGCGTGGAGGCTGGGCGTGGCGCGGGCCGACGTTCCCCGAGGGGAGATGGCGGCCACGGGCACCTCGAGTGGTCTTTGGACTTTGGCCCTGAAGAACGGCGCCATCTTGGCTTGTACGGATCCCACACCTGTCAGGGTGAAGGTGCCGCTTCACCTGGCTCGCGTCGGTGTGTTTCTGGACTGTGAGAAGGAGGAAGTGTCTTTCTATAACGCTGAGAACATGGCGCCCGTGTACACTTTCGCCACGGGAACTCTCCTGCTTCCTTTGTACCCCTTTTACAATCCGTGCGACACTGACAATGGCAGGAACGCAGCCCCCATTAGCATCTTTAGCCCCTCACTATGACCAAGGGCTTTGTTTATATTTGTGTTGTTTTCCTCAATGATGACAAAATGATATCATGGACGGCACTATTTTTCCACAAAGAAATGGTGACAGACTAAATATGGCTTTTGAAGCGGCTGGGCAAAAATGTTAGCGAGTGTTCTGTCAGACGTTCAAAATGCAAGCTCAACACATGCCAATTGTTCAAAAGGGAGAACATACACTTTAGGATATAAAACACATTCTTAGGTTTTGACAATCTTGCTTGAAATACATTTCAAAGCAAGTCTATATTCATAACAGCAGGCGCAGATGTGCTGCTAGCTAGCTTCAGGCTAACGTTAGTAATGCTAACGGCAATTTATGAGTTTGCGTGTTGGCTACTGTTATGTTGTGAACATGATTTTTGGATGGTAAATGTCAAAAACATGGGGGCAAATGAGGCATTTTAGAGCTGTTTCTGACCCAACACAAAAAAAATTACACAAATCCACAATCATTCAGATCCTTCTTTTGGCCATTGCATCAAAAAAGCTAAAGTAAAGGGAGGGTGCTAGTCATCTAGTTAATAAGCTACTGCTTTTTGTTTTGTTTTATCACTAAAACTGGACTAACATTATCTCATACAGTATATGACAAAAAAAATTTGGGGACTAAGACAAATCAGTATTTCCAGATAATGACTAAACTAAAATGGCCGCCAAAAATGTATAGTTAAAAAAAAAAAGATATCAGTAAGTTTACTTTAGAGTCTTTTTTTGTACAAAAGTATCCGCACTTCTAAATAGCACTTGCAGAGTGTCAGTACTTCTATCACTTCCAATTCTAGTGTTTGTTTTTTAAACTACAGATAGAATAGGACTAGATAGATCGCTGACCTCCTCCAAGGTTGTCGTGAGGCATTTGCCAAATGACTGAAGAAGAACTTGTAGTCCGACCTGGAAGTTTGGCGTGTTTGCAAACGCATGGCACGTAGTCAAGGTCATGGAAGCCCCAGAACACGGCGCTAGGATTAGCGGCATGTCGGGCATATGACAAGACGGGCTGACGTTGAGTGAGATGGTGTTGACAGTCAGCTGACCTTCATGAGGATCGATCAAAACAAAAACAAAAAACAAGGCACATGAAATGGCCTGTTTAATCATTGTAAGGTAAAAGTAAATTCCACTGATTGTCACACCCACACTAAGTGGGGGCGAAATTCGTTCTCCGCATTTGACCCATCCCCTGAGGGAGCGGTGAGCAGCAATGATTGCGCTCGGGAATCACATGGTGATCTTAACCCCCCAATTCCAACCCTTTATACTGAGTGTCAAGCAGGGAGGCAATGGGTCCCATTTTTATAGTCTTTGGTATGACCCGGCCGGGGATTGTGTTATATTGTGTTATATTCAGCTCTTAAAATATATCAATGACATAAGGTTTAAGTAAAAAAAAATTCTGTCCACTTTTGGACAATTGAAACCCATGAAAACTACATAAAAAAAAAAAAATATATATATATATATATATATATATCTTGTTACTATTCACATGGGATACTTGCCACCATTAAACTAATTCACTTTCAGCCATTTTCACTAAAGCAACCCCCTTCCCTCCGGGCTGTTTTACTGGATTTTGACAGATTTTGCAAGGCCCACAGAATATTGTGTTCTATTGCTATAAAAACATGGAAGATACCAAAAGAAAGATTAGAGTCTCTTCTTCCATCAAGAAGGAAAAAAAAGTATATTTCTATCTGTTTCCGTTCTGCGGCAATTAGCATTACAATATAGCTAAGTTTCGTTATTATTCACAAATCTGTTTAAAAGAGTGGGGGAAAGAGCTTTTTTTCAACATGACCCTGGTTGATCTCTTTTGCTCTGCTGGCCGCTTTTGTAATAAATAACATTGCTTCAACCGTTCTCTTCAGTTCAGAATCAGCAACAAAGCCTTCTGTATGCTCTAGCATTTAAAAAAACATTAAAAATAAAAAAAAATAAAAACCACGGCAAAAACATATAAATACCTTTTTGGGACACTGGTAATATTTAAAATAGAACGTTTTTGGGAGCAAATGAGTTAAAGTGCCCGTGATTAATTCCAAATAAATGGCAAAAGTTTTAGTAGGCTTTTCCTGACCTTTTTTTTTTAAAATTCATTTTATTTTATTTTTTTTAAACTTTTTTTGTATATACACACACATTTTTTTGCGTACTTATACTTTAAATACATAGTTACTTAATGTAATTATTTAGTTAGTCACTTAGCTACAATTACTTGCCACCATTTAAAGTGCCTCTGCCGCACAAACCCCCACCCCGCACCCCCCACACACCTTTTTTTAAGCAGAAAGCTGAAGGTTTTATGCTAACTCTGACTGCTGTTTGGAACTGCTCATAATTCCCTCCACCTACGTTCTTTTAGTGGTGAGCAGTGTTGTGTCAAACTTTTGAACTTAACGGTGAAAATTTGAACGGGGGTGTGTAGACTTTTATACCCTCGTCACCTTTGCATCATCTGCCGCTAACAATAAAAGACGCACAAAAATGTCAAAGTTACCACAACTTTTACTGTTCACTGTTGGGAGGATTTGTGACACATTCACGCTCATGACGCTTGTTGAACACAAGGTCACACGGACGCACAACAATGCACTTCACACAAAACGCGCGTGCGCGCGCATTACAGCTTGGAAATGGCAACTTATCACACACACGCACATATATAAAGTGTAGGGTGACAAAAGCCTGCGTAGTTTTCCTTGGCCGTGCTGCATTCAATGACATCAGTTACATTTGAAGACAACATGGAAATACTGTACCGCGAGAGCGCAATGTAAGAAATCCCAAATAGCATATAGACACTTCATCATCAGTGTTTGGCTTTTAAATAGCTCGATGCATTAGTGAATATTAGTTGATATAGTATATAGCGCGCATATATATATATTTATATATTTCTTTTAAGGTTGCTGAGGAATTGAAATTAGTCGTCTTCTTTATTATTTAGTATGATACGATAACCATTCCGTACACTAAAAAGTCAATTAGAGGGTTAATAAAGCGGTGTGCACATGCAATATTTACAAAGCTGGAGTGTGTGTGTGTGTGTGTGTGTGTGTGTGTTTAAGTGGAAACCATCAGGCATATTTAACCAACAGCCAAACTGCAGCTGTTTGTTTGGCCATTTAACACATAGGCACCTTTTTATACATTTTGGATTTCAAGTGTTTTACATTTCTAATCCCTAATCTAAATCCTAAAGCGGATTATGGCTTTTGCACATTATTATTGGATATTATTAGTCAGGGAAGATATCAGCATTGGCTCGTTAATTATAACAACAATTCCGTATTTTGCTAATTGACATTTCATTGCATGGCTATTTTTGTGTGTGCTTCTTCTATTAATGTCAATGTGAAATCATCCAGTTAATGACGGTTTTGTGTGAGGTAGGGACGTGTGTCTGTAGCAACATTGTGTTGACTCAACAACAAAATCATGTTGGGGTTATGATAAAGACCGTTTTGGAGATATTAAATAGGTCGTTTGCAACAGGGGTTCCCAACCAGTGGGCACGGGGTCGTGGGTCACATTTGAGATTTATGTGTGTGATGTTTTAGGTTGAAAATCGGTCTTACTTGGCGTTCTACATCTTTACAGGGACTCAAACAGGTCGTGTGGAGGCAGGGTTTCATTCCTTGACATTTTGCACCCCCCTTAAGGCCTTTTCACACTGCACTTGGCATTCTTAGATTTTCTTGGTGTTCACCGCAGGGTAGGGCACGGGGACGACGGCACCCTAGCGCAAGCTTGCCCATATTTGGAAGTGGTGACTTAGTAACCAACCAGGAAGATGACTGGAGGCTTTTCGTGTCTCTTGTGTCCCAAAGCTCGGGACACTGGGACAGCGCATTTATTATTACTTTCTTCATGCCAATTACTGTACAAGACCACCAAAGTAGTTTGCCATCAGCGCTCTCCTATAAGATACACCGTCTGACACTGCAGTGACACAGGTCCCAAATTGGACTTTTTTCATTCTAGGTGTAAATAGGCCTTAAATTTGATGCCCACAGGGTCCGACAAGGCAAATGGCAAGGGTGAGTTTTTTTTTGCCAAGTGTTTTAGATTTATTTTTTGTCGAGTGTTTTAGATTTAAATTTGTTTTACTCTGCATCCTACATCTTTTAGCGGACTCTTAAACAGGTAGGGTGCAACTATGATTTTTTTTATTATTATTTATTTATTTACTTATTTATTTATTATTATTATTGTTGTTAATAATTTATTTTATTTTTCTATTTTTTTTTTTTTAAATGAGGAGACTATCCCCAGCGACACAATTCTCGCTGGAATTATTTTGTAATCACAACCATAACTACATCATTACAATTATGTCTATTGACTATTCAAAACACCCCCCCCCCAAAAAAAAAATGGCACATGACCCCCACCATCACCACAATGCTTCGCCACTTACCAGGGGGTGCAAGAAAATAGACATCGGCAACTTGAATGACCATCACTATTTCTACAACATATTTCTTCATCTCTTCAAATAACCCCCCCCCCCCCAAATGCTACAGCATTTACAATATTGAGGATGATGCAGCTTATCAAAACGACCCCATGAATAACGCCAAGGGTTTCCATGCTGACATAAGGAGGAAAATAAGGCAGGTTTCAAGAAAGCGAGAAGGGAAGAGCAGAAAATACAAAATACAACAAAATAGAAAAATAAGCACACATCGAATTGGTGTCAACTTACCGCCAAAAGACAAGCGGACCAATCAGCATCCTTACAGGAGATGGGGGCGGGGTTTAGAGGGCAGCAAAGTAAAACTGCAAATGTGTAAACAAAGCACCTGAACAGGTGAGCATAGGGAGCAATAGCAGCAGTTTGATCAGAACGGGACAGGATGGCTTCACCAAATAAAGTGCGAAGGAGAAAGTCACCTTTCTAAACAGTTGTATTTGTGTATTTTATTTTTATATCCGACTAGGTTATCAGAACCCTGCTTCTTGGGTACTTAAAATGACATTTAAGTTCATTACATTTGCGTCTCATTAATTTAGTTCCAATTGACCTTTTATGCGCAATAGATTTGAATTGAATCAGAATTTAGCGCGATATTTCCCTACATTATATTATTAATATATGTGCAGTGTTAATGTTCAAACTGTGCAAAATATTACAGTGGCTGACAATGATATTGAATATATGTTTAGGAATAAGGTGGTACTGTAAAAAATAATTTAGAACCACAAGGTTAGACTATGAATATAGGCAATTATAAACATTTTTACACATACATATTTTACTCACATTTATTTACGATTTGCGGTTACGATCACATGTGAATTACGGGGGGTTACTGTATACACTGTACGTTTTTGCCACATTTTAATTTGGTAGTGTTTCGTGACATTTTTCTATGTAAAGTCTGTGCCTTGGCTCAATGAAGTTTGAGGATAACTGCTTTTCTTGCATGCGTGTGTGTATTTTAAAGTTACAAAACCCACTTTGTTTTCTTTTTACATGTGATTGCACATCACATCATGTTAACGTGGGTTAGCATTTTTTTTTTGTTGTCATTTTGCATATTTGCATGCTAGTAAGTACACAAGCATTCAGTGACGCGCGAGGGGGGAAAGTGACGGTGAAGCCAAATTGTTAAGATTGTTGCCATGAAATGCGCAACCTGGTGTTAGAAAATAACTTCAGGTGGATTTTCTGCTTGTAAACTCTGCATTTTGCAGTCTGGCAGTTTTGTGGAGGGAATTTCCAAATAAAAGCCTGCAAGATATACAAAGCTAAGTTGCTACTATATGAAATATGGACGGTTAGGTTATGTTCAGGTATTAGGTCAACCAAGGTCCCAATTTGAGGAGAGGGATTTGATTGTCTTAAGTGACGGTGCGGAGGGACGGTTGGGGGCAGTAAGTCTTCAGATGGTGGTGGTGGAATCTTCATTTTTGCCAGCACCACTTGATTTGGGATCCACTTCGGGGGCTTACGGAGAGGAACCTCCAATAAGATCAGCTTGATCGGGGCCCGGCTCGGGGGTGCCTGCGTTTGACAATGTTTAGCGTTAATTGATGTTAAACTGTGCAAGATGGTTATTTTCAAAATTTGGCTTTAAAGACCCTGTAAAGTGAAATCAGATTTATTTCAAAATACTTTATACATGGTTGAAGATACAGGAAACATGCAAAATCTGATGGCGTGGCCGCTTTAAAGTGCCTCATTGTCAGGCGTGAGTGCGTGCGCATGACATTTTGAAAGATGGAAGAATGAGAAGTGGGCAGCATTTTTTTTTTTTAAATAGTCAGACTTACAGCCAGTCTGTGGACTGGGATTTGGGCTGGTGTGGCTGCTTTAGAGCGCCTTGTTGTCAGCCACGAGTGCATGCATGTCATGTGGAAAAAAGACGGAAGGTTGAGGAGGGGGGAACTTTTCTTTTCTTTTAAGTCAGGCATCACAGCCAGTGTGAAGACTGGGAGTTTGAGCTGACGTGGCCGCTTTAGAGTGCCTCGTTGTCAGCCATGAGTGCACACGTCATGCAGAGAGAGAGTGAGGAGGGTGGATTTTTCTTTTTTTCCCCCGCAGTAGTAGGTGTAGATGCTAAATGAAGTAGCATTATTTATTTATTTCCAGGTCGTAGCAACGGTATTTGATTGACAGTTGACAGTTGAGCTGGGCAAGGTTTCAGTGGCCACGCCCACAGCATTTATGAGCAGCGATGTCGACATGCTTCACAATTTTGAAACCTTATTTTATATACGTGCCAATTTTTTTTTTGCCATTCATTTTTCAGGGTTAATGACACTTCTCTTTGGTCTGTCAATTTTAGAAGACATTTTTTTCCACTTTACAGGGACTTTAATTCTGCCACCACATACCATTGGGGATGGGCTCTGTCAGGAACGGAATGTGGTCTTCAGACGAGGGAGGCTCATAGGCCGCATGGGTGGCGGATGAAAACATCTTTTGAGGTTCTGGAGCTGGACTGGGGGCTTTCGGAGAGGCCGACATGGGCTCCAGGGTAGCGGCGACGGGTTTTGGATCAGCCGGAGTCATCGGACTCACCGGGCTCTTGGGTCCCGGGCTCGAGACTGGGCTGGACTTAACGTCGGCCGCTTTGGGCACATCCAGGTTCACCGACTGAGCAGGGGAGGTCTCGACGTCTTTGCTTTCAGGTTTTGCTTCCGTGGCTGGCGGGGCACTCGGCTTGGTTTCAGCCACCGGACTAGACTTGACTTCCACGGCTGGCGACGGTGGAGCATTTGGTTTAGTCTCCGGGGCGATGGAGATGCTCACGGCATCCGAGTCGGGGACTTGCTCGGGGGCGTCGGTGTCAGTGTCCATCGGGAGGGCGGTGTTAAAGCCAACGCCGGAGTCGCTGGTGTCCAGGTTGCCAATGCCGACCTCCTTTGAAGAAACTTCCAAACCCTGCGTTGACACAAGCAACGGGTCACCACACGAGAAGACAGCCGTGAATGGACTGATGTCTTACTTTAATGTCCACTTCGGTGCTCTGAGATTTCTCAGTGTTGTCGGCCTGCGAATGTTTGGACTCATCGCTGAGTTTGGTGATGTTCTTGACCACCTGTCAGCACACAAAGCAAATATTTTTACCATGTGAAGAGAAATACACTGAGTTACAATTACAATTTTTTTCCATGTGAAATAACAACTTTTTTTTTAACATTACATTTTTGGTGAAAATGCCATTTTTTGTAATAACGCATTATACTTGTAATATTCCGACATTTTCCTCCCCCTTTTGAAAAGGTCAAACTGACGTCTCTGTTGGCACTTCCAACCTGTCTGAAAGCCTCCCCCTCGTCCTCCTTGCCAGCGTTCTTGGCGATCTTTTCCAAGGCGGCGGTCCTCTTGGCCCTTTTATGGACTTTGATCAGGCAGGACAGCAGGCAGGCCAGAAGGAGGAAGACCAGCAGGCTCAGCAGGGCGATGATGGCCACGTAGATGGACTCCAGCTTGTAGGCTGCCAAAACACGCATGAAATAACACTGCTGACCTTGATTCGACTCAGTGGGCATGTTTGCACACTTACGTTTGAGTTCCATGTGGATGCTGGACACGGGGAAACCCTGCGTGTCGGTCACTCGGAAGAGGCCTTCATCGGAGCGCTTGACTTGATCCAGAAAGACCAGAGAACCCTCCGCGGAGAGGCGACCCTCAAAGCCTAGTTTTGTTTGGGCCTGCAGCCAAAGGACATGCGCATGCACAATCTTATCAGCTGTAACATTAAGTACAATCTAATCACATCCAATACTATCATTTACAACCATTATTCTCCTAGGATTGAAACTACTCCCCGTATTTCTTGTAATTGTCAACAATGGACGGATAGCAAGCTGGACCGCTAGCTAGCGAGCTAGACAGACAGACAGCTAGACAGACAGCCAAACAGAGTTAGCTACATAGACATTTAGCTAACCAGACAAACAGCTAGCTAACTAGCCAGACAAATAGATAGCCAGCTAGTCAGCTAGATGTACAGTTAGCTAGACAGACAGACAGATAGATAATACCAAATATCACTCTAGTGTTGTCTTATCTAAAAACATACAGTAAAATATCATTAAAGAGAATAAAAAAAAAAAAAGAATTCAACGGCTTGTGCATAATGATTTGTGCTTACATCGGTGAATTCCCCGCGATCCATGAGCAGGCGCATTTGGTGGTCCGTGTCTGCGCTGTAGTAGAGGTGCACCAAGGAGCTGTTGAGCATCAGGTTGATCTTGAGTCGCTCGCCGTGATGTAGGTTGACAAAGTGCTGGTGCTCTGATAAAGTACATCAGTGAGGGAGTAATTAGGCATTAGGCTATTAAGAAATCAGCATCGCTCCAAGAATCCTTTGGGGTTATAATAGGAATGGGGATGGGAAAAGTTCATAAGTGCAGATACTTGTGTAATTTTTTTTTTTTATAATAATCTGATTAAAGTAGAAGTACTCGAGTAGAGTAGATGTTAAAAAAGTACCTGCGTTTGAAATACAAAAAGAAGAAAGGAGTAGAAATGAATTTTTACTGTGAGTTATATGTACAATACCCATTTGATAACTTAGCACTTGAGCTAACCAATTAATCAAATTAAAATCGACATTAGAATACAGTAAAATTTCAATGCAATTTTCAATAAACAGCTGAAAGTATATCAGTGGCTGTGGATCTCCTTGCCCACATAAGTGGGCATTACAGCCAAAGTACCACTGAATCTGTTTACAGATGTGGCAAGTAAAAAAAAAAAGAAAAGGAAAAAACATAAAAAAAATAAATACTTTGGTAACGAACAGATGCACCAAAGTACAAATATTGTCTCTCACCTATGACTAGAAGACAGATTTTGACCCTAACGACACCCCGAGCATCCCTGACGGTGTAGCTGCCATCGTCGGCCCCAGTCGCCGAATTTAGGACCACGTAGTGCTCGCTGACGCTGATGCGACCCCGGTAACCTTCCCGGGCCACACCCGTGCTTGTCAGCAGCACCAGAGCCGGTCTGGGGGAAAAAAAAAGTTGGCGCCGCTTCATTAAGAATGACTGAACAAGCTAATAGCATCCAACATAAAAGCCGCTCTGGCAGGCTTTGCCTTAGTTACAGTTACATTTACTTATTTACAGTTATATAGTCACGGTTACAGTCACTTGTTTATGTTTACAGTTTTCTTGCTACGATTACAGTTAGTTAAAATTGGGAACGTGTCTGTTTTCAGATTTAGCCAATCACATTTAAACTCACATGAAATAAGAGGCACGTTAGTCTTTAAATCAAATTCAGCTGTTCTAACCAGCAGAATAAAATAAAATTACACTCAGGTTATACCTGGAAGTCATGTTGGCCTCCACTGAACTGGGCCTGTGCTCCAAGGTGATGGGTGACGTCACGCCCAACAGCGGAATCCGATAGTATTCTCCATATTTCACCGTTTGCTCGTTGTAGCAATCTGCAGGCGTGGTTTGAGAGAGACGAACAGTGGTAAGTAATAGAGTACAGATACTTTGTTTCTGCACTTCAGTTGTTATAATCGGCCTTCAGTTGTTATAATCGGCCTTCAAACTTCGGCCAAAACAAATCAATTGGGCCAAATGGCCGATTATTTTCCCCTTAATACGTTATCTAAAAAAACTGAAGTTTCCGACGCTGTGAAAATACCCTGAATGCACCATTTAGCTTGCGTAGCATTAGCAAGTAGCAAGTCTGTAGCCTAAGTTATTCTGGTTATTCTATTGTCCCTAAGCGTCTTTTAAGCTGTTTAATGACACTGCAGTTGGAGTTAACGGTAAAACTAAACACACGACGTTAAGAATTACATCCACTGTATATTTAAATACAAAACATGCTTCGTTTTTAAAACATTGCTAGCCTAGCGCTAATGCTAAAAGCGAAGGGAGGATCCCATTCAAATGCTAACAGGAAATTAGCATCGACTTCGGGAGTGTTTTTTTTTTTTTTTGCAAATAATGAATATCTACACACAACTCTTGTGGGAACACATACCCACGGGTAAGATAACACTACGCAAAGGCACAAATTCTTCCCAATGTGTGAAAAACGAGTTATTGTAATATAATTCAGTCGTAACTTTCTTCTTTACTCACTTTAAGTGTGTACATCATGGATGCACAGCACCACACTGCCCCCAAGAGTCCAAAACGCACAGGAACAGTCAGTACTGTATTTGTTCTTACTGTTGTTTCAGTTGCTATTATTTTAGTTTATTCTATTATTATTTGACTTTCTTATTGTTTTATTTGGTCATTGTCCTTTCAAGTTATATTTAAAGTTGCTATTTCAAGGTTTTGTTTTTTTTGTCTTGACACACATTTCCACATGACATGGCACGAAATACAATCCCCGAGTTCCCAGCTTTGCCCAGTAAGTCCCAAGACTTGTGAAAATAACACAAGATAAAAAAATATATAAAAGAAAAGGTTAATACTTCACAGCAGTTGTAAACAAGTAAGAATGTTTTTATTATTGACACATAAATTTGTACAATAACCTTGTATACTTCATGAAATTATTTGATAAGGCCACACTTGAAAGGTTGTGCGTGAGTGACACCCATTGAAAAGGAATTGGGGGGCGGGGGGTAATTTTATGCATTACTGTTAATAATCGGTATTTTTTTCTACCAAAAATCTGCATCAGCCTCAAAAAATGCATTTCGGCCGGTCGGGCCCTAGTTCTGACAACTTTTTGTGGCTCTCCTTGCCCACATGCGAGGGCATTGCAGTACTTGAGCGCACTTTCCGTTTACTGAACGGCACAAATGGTAAAACACACAAAAAGAAAATTCAGCGTGCACAGCAAGTTGCTTGAAGTAAGTAGAAGGAGGAGAGCTTTGGTGCTAGAAGGAAGTCTGAGTGGTATAAAAAAAGAACAGATTGTCAAGAAGTGGCGGAGGGAGCAGTGATCCAGAAATACGGGGGTGGGACTCGGAGGGGGTAAAATCAGCAACACAGCAGGGAAGGACAGGAAGGAAGGGAGGCGAGTGGGCTGATGCTTAAAGAGCGGCATAATTGCAGGCTGGCGGCAGCACTGCCAAGATCACAGCAAACATACAAAGTCGTCATCAGCTGGCAACGCGCGGCACGCTCCATATGGTGCACAACGCGCGCTGCACGCCTTTCACACACGCTTGCGTTCACACGCACATCTGCTTCAATTCGGCTTTCAGTTTTTATCTTTTTGAAGGGTTTTTGCTGATTCATAAAATGTTAGTGCAGAGGGGTTTTTTAATTATGTATTTTTTTTCTTATACACCCCCGCACTCTGTTTTTTCTAGTAAAATATTTATTTTTAATTATGGCAGAATGAATGTATTATTCCTTTTTAAAGTTTCTATCGAAAAAACACAAAGGTTATGTAACATTTCGTATTGGGCTGATATCGGGTACTGATACCAGCCATCGAATGTGACATTGAGTTAGTCCTCCTCTGCAGTAGTTGGCGCTATACTGCTGCAATTTGACTAATCGGTGAATAACACCGAGGTAGGTTTTGTTCACAATATTCTGTCATTGTGTTAAATTAAATTATAGATGTAGATCAAAGTACTATAGAGGTATCTGTACTGCAAGTGAATACACGTATGGTATCAGTCTGAAAAAAAGTGGTATCGAACGTCCCCATATTTCACACTAATTTGTTGTCAGCAATTAACTCATTCACTGCCATTGACGACAATAGACGTAAAAAAATGATGTGAACTATTACTATTAGTTTAATAATTTTTCATTTCATTTCATTTTTTATGAAAACCTATTTTTTTTACTGTACATTAATAACAGATATAAAATTACCATGCGATTAATTACGATTAAACGGCCCTTATTTAAAAAAAAAAAAAAAAAACTTTTGCACTTTTTCTTTTATATCTGATAAGTTAATTAATGAGTTGCTATGTCAGCAAACTAATGTAAAAAGAAAGAAAAAAGCATGTATTTACAAGTTTTTAGTTTTTGAGGTGAAACTAAAATCAAATCAAAACGTTTTTCCATCCGCCCCAACCAATTAGGGTAAAACGAAAAACTAGACCCCGCACGTACCTCGAACGTAGAGCCTGATGCGTCGGACGTCCTCGGGGTCCTCGGGGTTCTTCACCGTGTACACGCCCTCGTCGCCCTCCACCAGCGAGTCGACGACCAGGTGGCTGAGGTGGAGATTCTTCTTGGCCCGGTTGCCCACCACCATGCCGCCGCGCATCAGGACCACTTCGGGCGAGCGCGAGGTTGCGCGGAACGTCACCTCCAGCGCGGGCGCGTGCAGCAGGATGTGGAAGTCCTCGCCGAGGAACAACGTCATGGAGTCTTCGTTTACTGTGGGGGGAGGGAAGGGGGGGGGGGTCATATTACTGGAACTGCACGGAAGGACGCAATGAGAGTGCTGCTAGAATTTATTGCATACTCACCCTTGCCAGACACTGACAGAACTGCAGATACAAGGAAAAGAAAGGATAACTCGATTAGCGTTCGGTTGAGCTTTTTCTTTGGCTTTTTTTTAATTTTATTTTTTTACGTGACACTTCTTCACATGAGAAGAAGAATGTACAACAAATCATACGTCATTTCAAACTGGTTTTCATGGTTTCATGTTTTTTTAAATATTTTCTTCTTCACGAGGGGAGTGGAAAAAAAATAATTAACTGAATTAAACTATTGAGTATTAGCTTTTTTAAAATCAGCCTAAAAAGAGTTTATTTTTTATTTTTTACACATTACAATATAAGACAAAGATAACATTCAAACAACATCCAAAAATATGTTTAAAAAAATAATAATCTGCCAAATGATGCCAATTTTTCTTGTCGTATGGGACAAAGTATTGTAAAACTGTCAAATGTTCTGTGAGTAATTCATGTCTTTATTGTTTGTAAGCATTAAGGAACCAAAAAAACTAAAAACATTCATTATCTTGTATTATGCTACCGAGTGGAATCTCACTCCTGCTCACATCAGAAATCTAAACGCATACATTACATTTAAGCTCAAACTAAAAAAAAAAAAAAAGGTTAATTGATCATCAGAAATGTCAGCACTAAAGCTTCCTGTATTTGTTTATCCTTGGTTGGTTTTAATGTACGTTGTAGTAAATGTATTGCTTTTGTTATAAAAATGTAATTTCAACTCAATAGTATTTTCGTGACTGTATTGTTATTGTTGTGCATTTTATTTTTATTTTACTAGGGCGACATTTCTGATCCGTTTCGGGACTGCAGATGAAAAATAGCCTTTTAGCTAATTCTGGCATATTTACTGAAATGTTTATTAATATGTGTTGTCCCTGATACAAATCAATCAATCAATCGGGTATCGGAGCTTTATTTTGCCAAATATTAGAATCGACATTGGACTCCAAAAATGAAGATCAGTCTGGCTCATAGTGACTTTGGATCTTGACCTGCTCAATCTGTAAAGTCTTAACAAGTAACGAGAAAACTTAACTAGACTCAAAATGGAGGAAAAAAAACAAACTGTGAATATTCCGCCGACGGGTGAATTGTGTTGCTTTCCTACCTGCGGAAAGCAGAATTGTGAGCGCGACCGCACCGGTTGTCCTCATGGTGGCTGCTTTTTAGTACCTGGGGAGGCAAAACCAAAAAATACAACTTAAGAGAAAAAAAATAAGAAAAAGCAAGAAGGTTATTTAGTGTTTGTTTACCTTAAATGGTCATCGCTAGCGCGCTAATGTTAATCGTGATTGCTAACCGTTTAGCATAGACTAATTTTGTTGTTGTTTAATAATGCACATGAACAGAAAATAAGTAGTTATATCCACTCAGTTCAACTCACGGTCAACCTTGGTGAATTGACAACAACAACAAAATAACAACTAAAAATGAATTTAAAAAAAAATATAAAAATTCATTTAAAAGAATATATAAAAAATTTGACTTGGGGGCAACGATTATTCGATGGAATAATCGATAGGCTAATCGATTTTAAAAAGATTTAATAGTGGCAGCAAGACAAGAGACGGCGAGCTGCATTGTGAGCACATTACGCTGCTCAACAACCAAACGGAAAAACAAGTCCATCCATCTATCAACAGCATGCGCCACTCTCTATTGATTTGTGTTTTGTCTTCGAACCCGATTCAAAACAGAATAATTCATAACTGGTCTTGTTCTCCACCAGGAAGCCAGCGTATACTGTCAAAAGCCATCCCGGTGACATCCTCGCAGACGACACCCGATTAAAGGCGCCACCGGGAGGTATTAGGGTGACGTGAGACGCTTTTGTCTGCAGCGCTGACGCGCACGGGGCCCAAAACATCACAAGATGTGTGCGAGTGAGCGTGCATGTGCGGGTACAAAAAGAGATTTTGCTGCAGTTCTCCCCTCGTAAAAAAAAAAAAAAAAAATGCCCAGGAGGAAACTGCAGCCATGGAGTGTGATGTCGCCAGGACAACCAGGCCTATTTGCGCAGGACATGACCAAGCACCGTTTTTTCATCCTCCAGTGGCGGGCCGTGCTTTTGCTACCTGCAAAGTTATCCGACGAAATCCATCTCCTAATACCACTGATGCAATGTCATAATTAATAAACCATCAATAATAATGCAAAATAATTGATACCTCACCTTGATTTTGGAACAAGTAAATTCAAATTAATCAGAGGATTTGTAAAAATCCGATGTTATGGTGAGCCTGTGAGGCGAGTTTGAAATCCGTCCCATTGCTACCATAGTTTCAGTTACATTGGGCCAGCACTGCTCATTCTGAAGGACCTGGGCAGATTACATTGTCACGGTGCGGATCGAATCACGGATTTGAGTCACAGATCGGATTGTTTTTCAGATTAGCAAAAGAAAAATAATACTTTGTCTTCTTTTTTTTTTGTAGAACACTTTTTCCCATTAAATAAAAAATAAGTACATTCAAAATGCCTGTAAAGGCCTTTTGATTAGAATCAAAGTTAATTAAAATAAAATGTAAAAATCTGACATTTTGAGTTGAATAATAGGCAAAAGTGTTTTATAAAATAAATTAAGTTCTATTTATCTTTTTTTTTATTTTAAATAATAATAATAATAATAATGAAAATACCTCATAGTGCAATTTAAGGAACATTTCCTCCCTTTAAACATGGAGAGTGAATTACAAAGTAGCCTTGGTCCAGAATATTGAAAAATAATTCAATTCAACTCATTTATCGCTCGGTAATGCTAACAGCTAGCTGTTAGCAGCTAGCTGCTAGCGTACGTAAGTACTTAGCGTACGTAAGTACGTAAGCAACTTACGTTGGAGACGTCTGCCGTATCATACAATGACGGCGTAATTAATTAGCGGTTTCTTAGCGTCCTAAATTAGCAATTGAATACGAGTTTGGTATAGGGTTGTGTTTATGTTGGTCGGAACTACAATGTTGATCAAAACTACGATAAGGAAAGCCTAAACGTCTCAAAGGAAGTCAAGCTAGTCATCACGCAACAACGTGGGCCAACTTCAAAGTAAAAGTCTACTAAAGGCTCAAGGACCCAAATCAGGCGAGCAAAGGTGTTGCTCCCAAAAGTCTCGGCCTATCGACTATCCGGTCAGATATTCAGATCGGTGATGGAAACCCACCTCATGTTCCACCAACAGGGTTAGGGTAGGGTTGATTTTGTCTCCGCACATTTGGTGTCCATGTTCCGCTCCACTACAAGTAAACAGCTCCTCATGTCATCATTTCCTGTCCAGCGGCTGCGGCGGTGCGCTGACACTTGAGTGAGCACGGAACATGCAAAGCGTACAAAAGCGTCCACTGAGGCGGCGGCCGCGGCGGCCTTTGGGCCGTAAAGCTGCCGAGCGCGCACACAACACGACAAACCATCTGCCGTCTTCGCCCCCCTCCAGTCCCCACATGCACGTATGCGCTCCTTGCTTGCCCTCCATCCTTCCACTGCACTTCTTCTTCTTCCTCCCCATCACCTGCCCTCCATTATTCTCCCTCCGCATCTCGGTGCATTTCCCCCCCCCCCCCCTTCTTACGTAACGCCATCCACTGCGTCTCGCTGTGGAATCAAAGCCGTCGTCTGTGCTCCTTCGCACCCGACAAGGTCAGGCAGGTCTTTGTGCGTGTCTGTTTTTTTTTTTTTAAAGAGGCGGAAATGCCTTTTAGTGACTGCAGATGAGCGCGCGCGTGGTCACACAAAGCTCGGCTGTGTCTGGAGTCCTCATCTTTCACTTTCGCTTCTTCCCGCAAGAGCAGGCTACAAAAAGTGAACAACTGCGCATATTGTTGTGCGTTGCCTTCATGGCACCGTGCGAGACATTTATAAACCATGAGGCATGGAAATAGAAAGTAGGTGAAGGAGGACATTCACGCTAGGATTAGTCCACACAAGGGATGTGCTTACTAATCAATTAGCCGATTAAATCGATTGTTAAGAATGCTACCTTTTGTGTTGAATTGATTGCTCATGTCTTGAAGGCAATTTTTTCATGTTTCGCTTCTGTGGAGGTTGGGTTTTTGTTTGTTATGGGTGTTCTTGTTGTTTTTGTCTGTGGTTGGTGTTTCTTGTCTTGTGTTCCTGGTTTCTTCCCTTGTCTCGTTATGTCTAACCACGTCCACCTGTGTGTGTGTGTGTGTGTCTTCCCTTCCCTAGGTGTGTCTCATTAGTGTTGGTGTATTTAGTCGGTTTTGTTTGTCCAGTTGGTGGGGGAGCGTTGCCAATGTTATGTGTGGAAGTTCGTGCGTCAAGTCTTCACAGCCAAGTTGTCTTTGTCACCGCCAAGTAGCCTTCGCCACAGCCAAGTCATCGCCACAGCCAAGTCGTCCTCGTCACTACCAAGTCATAGCCACTCCACAGCAAGTCAAGTCACAGCAAATCAGGTCCAGTCAAGTCACGGCAAATCAAGTCAAGTCATGTCAGGTCACAGCAAATCAGGTCCAGTCAAGTCATGTCAAGTCACGGAAAATCAGTTCCAGTCAAGTCAGGGCAAATCAGGTCCAGTCAAGTCACGGCAAATCAATTCAATTCAAGTCAGGTCAAATCGTGTCCAGTCAAGGCAAATCATGTCCAGTAAAGTCAAGTCACGGCAAATCAGGTCCAGTCAAGTCAAGTCACGGCAAATCAGGTCCAGTCAAGTCGCGGCAAAACAAGTCAAGTCAAGGCAAATCAGGGTAAATCAGGTCCAGTCAAGTCAAGTCACGGCAAATCAGGTCAGGTCAAGTCAAGTCACGACAAATCAGGTCCAGTCAAGTCAAGTCGCGGCAAAGCAGGTCAAGTCAAGTCACAGCAAATCAGGTCCAGTCAAGTCACGGCAAATCAGGTCCAGTCAAGTCAAGTCACGGCAAATCAGGTCCAGTCAAGTCGCGGCAAAACAAGTCAAGTCAAGGCAAATCAGGGCAAATCAGGTCCAGTCAAGTCAAGTCACGGCAAATCAGGTCAGGTCAAGTCAAGTCACGACAAATCAGGTCCAGTCAAGTCAAGTCGCGGCAAAGCAGGTCAAGTCAAGTCACAGCAAATCAGGTCCAGTCAAGTCACGGCAAATCAGGTCCAGTCAAGTCAAGTCACGGCAAATCAAGTCAAGTCAAGGCAAATCAGGGCAAATCAGGTCCAGTCAAGTCAAGTCACGGCAAATCAGGTCAGGTCAAGTCACGACAAATCAGGTCCAGTCAAGTCAAGTCACGGCAAATCAGGTCCAGTCAAGTCAAGTCACGACAAATCAGGTCCAGTCAAGTCAAGTCACGGCAAATCAGGTCAAGTCAAGTCACGGCAAATCAGGTCAGGTCAAGTCACGACAAATCAGGTCCAGTCAAGTCAAGTCACGGCAAATCAGGTCCAGTCAAGTCAAGTCACGACAAATCAGGTCCAGTCACGGCAAATCAGGTCAAGTCAAGTCAAGTCACGGCAAATCAGGTCAAGTCAAGTTACGCCCTGTCCAGTCCAGGTGACCAGTCTCCGCCACGCCCAGTCACGGCGACCAGCCCACTCGTGTCCCGTTCAGTCACGCCGACCAGTCCAGTGACGTCCCATCAAGTCAAGGTTGTCCACTCACCGTTTTCCCTCTGGTTCATTAAAGCACCACGCATTGTACTTGATTCTTCTTCTCTTGCATTTGGGTCCGCCATCCCCCCCATCCACTCACGTCCCACATGACACAATTGAGGTAACCAGAAGAGAGCAGAGACTGTTTTAGGAATCACTCCCTATCCAATAGGGCCCAATATTGTAGGAAGTGAACTTTACTTGCCCAACGTCCCTATACTAACTGCACGTTTGCAGACTTAATCCAAGAAAAGGCTAGCAAAACAAATGCACCAAATATTTATTACACCAGTTTTGGTTGATCCCATACATCATTAAGTAGTGTGCTGAAGCTGGTTTTGGATTTAACTAATTGGTGATCTATTTGGTGCGCTAAGTCTAAACTAGTGCATAGAGCATATTAATGCAAAGACCAAAACTTGACATCCCCTTATCAAGGTTCATTTGTGGCGAGCAAACGAGGGCGGCGAGCAGGCCGGCTGTGAAAGTGATGAACTAAAGGATGAGACAGGCTCCTTGCACCTGTCACATTCTCTCAAATCATCAAGGAGGATGAGGAGGAGGAGGATAAAGGCGGCTGGCTTAACACATCGCGTTATTGACAAAGCGTGCGGCGCTGACAAACGTGTCATCTCGCTGCTCTGTGAATCTTTTGTCAGCGATTCTCAGTGAAGTGTGGTATTAGTATCACGAGTGCTAAGTGGGCTCCCTCTAGTGGCACGCAAAAGAATCACTGCCAGTTCAGTTGTATCGTAGGGTCACATATAAATATATATTTTTTAGAGGGCGTGGGCAATATTCCGAGAAAAAAATAACTCACAAATTTGCCACTTTATAAAGTCGCAAATTTTCCCCCAAAAACTCGTAAATTTGTGACTTTATAAAGTGGCAGATTTGCGAGAGAAAAAAAAACTCAAGAAACTTACGACAAATACACGTAGCGTTGCTATAGTCTAATGTGAGTATTTGTGGTTAGTGGGACACTGTTTATAAAATTTAAAAAAAGGCTAACTGGAGACGGATTCATTCTTAATTTAAACTTTACTCGTCATACACAGCAGCTCGAGCGACAACACTTCCTGATTCCCTATCAGCTGACTAAACACTAACCAATCAGGAGCTAGCATACTTTAGGTCAATGCAAGTGAATGACGGAGGGCAGCAGATTTGACACATCAACTTAACTACTTGTACAAAAAAATAACTAAATGTATGAATGTGTAAATAATAATTCTGGAAACATAAATGTACAAGTAAATATTTATTTGAACAAATTAACTTAATTGCTTGATCCTCACGTTGTGGACAAATTTGCCACTTTATAAAGTGGCAAATTTTCCCAAAAAATTCTCGGAGTATTGCCCCCGCCCTCTAAAAAATATATATATATTCATACATGGCCCTAATACGCCGTCGTAGTATTATAACTTTTTTTGTACATTTGCATTTTTTTATTTCTAAACATGGCTTGTCTGTAGGATTTTATGTAACTGCAATTTTTAGTTATGTCTTTGCATTTTAAACAAATCATCATTTTTGTTTTCCCATATTTCAGCACAGTGTTACTGCGACAGTGGCTAACAGTCATATTACACGACTCGTCAAAAATTTAGAAACACTTTCTGATGCTATTGAATGGTGAAGTCTCTCTACACTTTTTGGCCGATTCTGTACTTTCCTACTTAACGCCTGCTTGCAAAATGCTCAAATATATTGCGAAAACGCCACTGCATAGCAATTATAAAGCTTCAGACACCTGTTATTCTAACACAAACGAAATCAAAAATAAATGCTGTTCATTAAACACCACTCTGTTCAACCAAAGCTTGTAATTCAACGAAAGTCTGCTAGCTTAATGCTAACATATAATGGGAAACTCCATAGAGGGGCTAACGCAAATTAGCATCGATTTTACAAGCAATTATAAACCTTCAAACAACTTCTAATTTAACACAAATGCAGCAGTGTAATAGTGGGTTAAAATCACTTGTTTCTTTTTTTTTGGGTAATGACACTTCTTCGGCACTGTACTGTATTTTATTGTTGGTCACATTTGGAGAGTAAAGTATTTTTTGGGTGCTACTTGTCTTGAAAAGTTTGACAACCGTCAACCACTGCTCTATATAGTGTAGTGCTATTGCAGGCTGCGTTTGTGCAGTGGTGGCGGTGGAAAACCCTCCTTCTCAGCTAATGGATGCTCTTAAGCCTTTTAACTGTTCACTGTAGAAAAACGCACACATACAGTATACGCGCCTTTTAAGGAGGACGCGTATGAAGATGAAGTTACATTACGCTTAATGTAACTTCATCTTTTAGTGTTAGGGCTCTCACCTGCCACTTTATTAGGTACGCCTGCATCAAAGGGTGCCTTTGCAGATCCATTTTGCTCAAAAGGATGCTGACGGAGAGGAATCAAGTTGTCACAGTGGACGGGAGATGAGCTCAAAATGAAGCTCGTTTGTTTTTATTGAACATTGGCAGTTTATTGGTGTGGCTGGATGGCTCTAGATTGCAGTGGTGATGTAGCACAACAGGGTATTCAAAATGTTAGTAAGAATTTATTTTTTTATTTTTTTTTACATTTATTTTACAAACACTTTTTTAATATATTTGCCATTTTTAAAAATTGAATCATTACAAACGATAAATTGAAAAAAAATCAAAATAAATATTTCAGGCTTAATAAATCATTTAAAAACGTAAATGGAAAGCCAAACATTTTTAGGGGGAAAAAAACACTTTTTAATTTATCATTTTAAAAATTATATAAAAAATAATAATTTTTAAATAAAATAGGAAATATACATAAAAAGGCAAATGTAATTTTGTATTTTTAAAATACAAAACAAAATAAAAATAATAATTCTTGTATAATAATTACAAAATAATTATTTTAAAAATATATATATATTTTTTAAAGGTAGAGATTAAAATAAAATGTTAAACAGCTCAATTGTAGAATCACACTCATAATTTTTTAAAATGAAAATTAAAAAGTAAAAGCAAATTTAATATACATCAAGTTAAAGTTTAGATTGCTTAACTATATACAGTACATTTTAACTTTAATTAAGTTATTATTTTTAATTAAAGTAAAAATAAAAATGATTATTAATTTACTATTATTTTTAGATTGTTTAAGTACATACAGTATAATTTAAAATGTTTACCAGGGCAGCCAATTTTAGAAACACATTTTCAAAAACTATTTTCATGTATAACAATTACATATTTTATGAATAATAGCCTGCCCTACACCAATCACTTCAAACTGTAGCAAATTTATATATATAATTTATATTAGAAACACTACTGCAAAGTATCAGCCCCCCAAAAAATCTATCACAACATAAATTTAGACCTGCCAATCAAAATGGACGTTGTCTTAAAAAAGAAGAAGAAAAGAAGCCATTAGCAGATTGCCCAATTGTAGCTAATAAAGTGGCCACGATTGTATTTAAAATCATTAAAATCAATGTTTTAGGATTTTATTTCCCAAGAGGCTGACGAGTGAATTAACGATGCAACTGCAGCCAATGAGCACTCAACCTTTAATATTCCACTCCGGGATCCATGATCAAGCAAATTCACCGTGACAAGGCTGGAAAGTCCAAATGGTTCCCCCGCAGGGTCCGGGACGGCAGACGCGGCACGCACGAAGCGTGAAAAAGCTGCAGAATTTAACCCGTCACGCACCGGGCAACATGCGGCAACTCAGCCGAAGACGAGCATCGCCGAGCGGGGAAAGGCGACGAGCGGGGGCGCCTACCTGCTTCCGATGATCCGGCAGGCGAGGCTGGAACAAGTGTCCGTCCGTCCGTGCGTGCGTCCGTCCGTGCGTCACTCGGTGGTGCGGATGCGCGTGAATGTTTCCTGCGTGGGGTCCCTCCTCGCTCTCTCTTGTCCTCCCCTCCCTCCTTCCTCCAGAGATGCTTTACTGCTGCTGATGCTGCTGCTGCTGCACTCGGCGACTTCTTTGGAAGAGGTTCAAAAATGTGTCGGCCACTCGGAAGCACTCGACTCCTGTCGGGAAACAGCGGACACACTCGCGCGCGCGCGCACTCACACACACACAAGCCCACACAGCGCCTCCTGCCCCACTCGATCCACGACACGTCGGCCGAACTGAGCCGATGGTCGGGAAAGGGGAAAGGGAATGAGCATTCTTTTCTTTTGGTACATTTTTCTCCATTCAGGAGCGATAAACGCTAAATTTGTCAAATCTCGGCGGGACTTCTGAAGAGCGCATTGGAGCGGGTGGAGAGATAATATGCTACTTTAGCCTATGTGAATTTAAGATTGGCAATTTTAAACATTGTTTAAATAAAAAATAATCGCATTATTGTACATAAATCAAATTTTAAAATATCTGTACAGTATGAAACTATTACATCATTTTAATATTTAATTTGTATAATTAAAATGGAAATTTAAAAAATCAATTTAAAAAAATCCCTTCCACTTGCATTTCATATTGATTATAATAAACAAGGTCAGAAATATTTACATTTAAATTAGTTTGATTTTTTTTTACCAGGGTAGGCAATTTTAGATTTTTTTTATTTATTCAAGAAATATTAAATACTTATTCTGAGAAGAACACAAATACAAAAAATATATATATATAACAGGCTATATTACATAAAATATTATTATTCTTTAAAAAAAAAAAAAGGTCTAAAACTTAACTTGGGGGGGGTAATGTAACGTTTGAAAAACAAATCTTAAAAACATTTAAAGATAATTTTTAAAAAATCTAAGGGAGGAAACATCTGTCCATATCATCTGTACACAAACGTCAAAAAATGAAATAAACCTAATTTCAAATATCCTATAGAAACCAAACAGTGCAGCAACACATATACTCCCCCCCCCCCCCCCAAAAAAAAGGCATCTTGCTGAGTGGCTTAAGTAAAAGTACTACAGTGTAGCATTATAATGCCTCCCGATGGCAAAAGCAGGCACACCAGAAGGAGCAACCTAATGAATTGGTTTGAAACATGAAAATTATTTACATTCTTTTTGTTATGACCGTTTTTGTAAAGGACAATAATATAGAGTGCTGCTTATCCCAACCCCCAAACTATTGTATTTATTTATTTTTGGTGGTAGGGGGGACTGGAACCACTTAACAGCATTCCATTCATTTCAGTGGATAACATTTCTTAGAGCGTGGTCACAGAACAAATTGAACTTGTGTTTGAAGCCACCATCTTCGATCATTTCATATTTTGGTGACCATTCCAGGATGAGAGGCTCCAGGGGGGATTTTGTGCATTTTAATGATCGAACACAAAAATTAAATAACAAAAAAAGTTGGCTACAAGTCATAACCAGACAAGAAAAACTCATTATTTTTGTAAGCGCTGGAGCAACAACAACCAAAATGCTCTTTTTTTTTTTTTTAATGAGTTATTGTTTTGTTATGATCTTGAAGAAGTGCACTGGCCCCAGAACACTAAATAAGGCCTAAAAATCACCTCAATCCAAATACGAGCTTTAATATCTTCATCTTGGCAAGTATAAACATTTCTTGAGTGTGTTTTTTCCCCCAATATACATTTCCCGCCCCCAGACATGAAATGATTTGAGCATTTATTCATCCAGTTGAAGGTTGCTGTCCTACTATGCTCTTGGTCCAACAGTGCTTCGAGAGAGTCAAGGCGCATATTTGACATGGCCGCCAAATCCGCACGCATGCGAGCGACTTCAGGCCGACTGCGCGGCAACAGATAATAAGATATTGATGACGACTGAAAACGGACTCCGACGCCGACTCTCCACCGGGAAGCTAATAGGAGGTGATGAGGCCTTAATGGAACGTTTGCCGTTGCTTAATGGAGACGGGCGGACACTCTGCTGTCTTCATTATCATCTCAGCGTATTAAAAGAAAAGGCAGCCGTGCACTTCTCCGACCAGGAAATATGAGCCTCCACCTCACCGAGCCCGACGGCTTCCCAGTATTTTTTTTGTCACACAAACATGATTTACGCAACTCCCCGCTTTCAAGAGCAACCGATTACCGCGAAGCGCCACGAGCCGTTTTAAGCGCCGCTAATTCTTGCCGAGCGTGGCGGGGAGGAGGTGACGGGGATAATGAACGGGTCATTATTCCCATCCGGCACGCTTTAAATAATGCTTGCTTAAACTGTACTTACATGCCAAGCGAACGCAAGCCATTGCGGGGTGCACTTGTTGTCCGACGCGCCGATGACGGCAACAAGCAC
Source organism: Vanacampus margaritifer (assembly GCF_051991255.1). NCBI lineage: Eukaryota > Metazoa > Chordata > Actinopteri > Syngnathiformes > Syngnathidae > Vanacampus > Vanacampus margaritifer. The sequence goes on along the minus strand of NC_135440.1, from coordinate 25,810,684 downwards.
GCGGTGGGCGGGCGGGCGTTAAGGTTGCCATGTCAAGATGAGTCATTGGCCCCTTTCACGCAACCTGTAAAAGCTGGCATGAAGCTGATAAAATGGAGAGGAAAGACCAACACGCAATTGTATAGGGCTGATGTGGATTTTTCTGAGGCCGATGCCGACATTGAGCCAAAAAGAAATTCTGATAACCGATTAATTGGCCGTTTAATTAAATCATATTGAATAAAAAAAAATAAAAAAATTTTTGGTCCCTTAAAATTTGCAACAATGAAGGTATGAGTTACAGGTAGAACATTTGACCATTTTATAATACTTTGTCCTTCAGTATAATCGGCAGTTTTTTTTTTTTGCCGTGTCAATGTGTATTCATTATTTTAAATCGGGGAGAGAGAAAAAAAAGTCTCCTCCCTATTGTGTTGAAAGCATTTATTTTACAAATGTTATGTTTCCTCAATTTTTTGGGGAGTAATTTCAATGTCAGCTCATGTTCGACGTAGAAGCGGTTAGCGCTCTGATGCTGTCAATTCTTTGGAATGTCTTTTTAAAGCAGTCTATGTTATTTACTGTCAAAAGGTCTTCAGGATGCTACACGATCCGCCTGCTCCGTCGTTTGCCGCTGTCAGGCTGCGGCTGATGCGGCGGGCCGGACAATTTGTGAGCGTCCAAGTCCAGTTTGTGCTGCAGGATCCCGGAGAGGACGAACTCGGCCGAGACGATCGGGAGCGCCGCAGAGACGGCCGCGCGGCACAGCGGCCAGTCTTCCGTGCAGGAGATCACCAACGTGTGAGGCTGACGAGAGGAGGCACAACACGCATTATTATTTTTTTGGTTATTTAGGGTTAGGGTTATAGCAATAAAAAAATAAATACTGGCTCTGTTCCTGCTGTGGACGCCTTGGCCTCTTAGGGGCGCTATAGGTACACTTTTACCATTTAAGAGTAAAAGAAGAAAGTTGCAATCAGGCTTTGTTAATATAACTTTTTTTTTTTTCACGGATTATGAAGAATATATTGCTTTTGAGTGTGTTCCTACAATATTCCTGTGTGAATATTCGTTTAATTTGAAGGAATATCATTCCCGAAACACAATGCTAATTTCTCATTAGCATGAGAATAGGACTTTGGACATTAGTTTCTAAAAGTTAGCATGTATATAAATTTTACCTTGTGTGAAGAAGGCATCTTCGGAAGAAATGTAGCTCCGCTGCAAGAAATGATTTCTCTCATTTGGAGCGGCTCGGGTTTCACAGACTTGGTGATGTGGATCTTGTAGCCCTAAAAAAAACAACACAAAGGCAAGATCATAGATATGTATCTCATTCTAAAATGTCTGCACAAAATTAATCAATACATTATCATTCTGAGTGGTTCTTATGGCTTTTTTTTTTTTTTGCCAGAATATCAAACAATCTTTTAGATGACTCAGCACCGTGGCATGATTGAGCACTGACTGTGTTAGCATGCTGGCTGTATGTGGAAATGACATGCGTCAGGGAAAAAGCATGCAAGTTTAACTCATTCACTGGCAGCCATTTTCACTGAAGCAACCAACCCCTTTTTACACCCGGCTGTTTTACTGGATTTTGACTGATTTTGCAAGGTCCACAGGATATTGTAATTTATTGCTATAAAAACATACCAAAAGAAAGATTAGAGTCTCTTCTTTCATCAGGAAAAAAAAGTATATTTCTATCAGTTTCCATTTTGCAGCAATTAACATTAGAATATAGCTAAGTTTCAACATTATTCACAATTCTGTTTTAAGCTGTGGGTAAATCAGCTTGTTTTCAACATGGCCCTGGTTGATCTCTTGTACTCTGCTGCCACCTGCTGGCCGTTTTTGTAACAACTACCATTGCTTCAACCGTTCTCTGCAGTTCAGAGGCTGAATCAAAGCCTTCCGTATGCCCTAGCATAAAAAAACATAAAATTTTTTTTTAAAAAAATACGTCTTTGGGACACTGGTAACATTTGAAAATATTCACACAAAAATGTTGTATGAGGAAAAAGTTTGACACTCTTCAAAAATATTGTTGACGTGCTCTAAATGCTACATTTGACTATAAATAAAACAAAAAAATAATAAAATTGTAATGTAATTTAGTATGAAAGCAATTTTGCCACAACTTCGTGTTTTTTCATAAGATTTAGTATTTAAATAAACAACACCAAAAAAGCATTTTCAAGGGAACCCCAAGATATGTTTTTTTACTAATCAGTGTATATTTTTTTCTGTATAAAATCCGATTAAACAGCTGCATACATTATGCCATAATTTCACGGTAGAGAGGACGATTAGATGGAATCCAATAACCTAAATTTCCGCTTTCCATTATTACGGTGCATTATTTTTCATACAAAATGCTACGGAAAATCTGAGGGCAAATGCTCTTTAGTGGAAGGAGTAGATACAGGGATGTGATTTGACCAAAGTGAAATTATCTGAAAATTTAGCCGGGGGTCTGGGGGCCGCTGGCACCCAGCTAGGTCCAGGGCAGTGTCCAGGTGGGGGGACAAGGGGGGCAAAGCCCCCCGGAGCTCATGGGTTTTCCGTGTTTTTAAGTACTTTCAATGCACTCACATGACAAAGAAATAGACAAAACAACAGCATAAATTTTCAATGTATATTGAACTATCCCATATAAAATGGCAGTTTTAGTCAACTCAGAATCAGTCACATTCAAAAACATTGGACTGTCTTTGCTTTTAAAAACTATCACTGAGAATATCATCATATCTAACTAATGTGATTACTAAGTTAACACATAAATAATGTTGAAGAGTTCAAATTTCATGCACAAATAATTGTATCATGACCAAATGAAAAGTAACTCATATTAGAGCATACCACAAATGTCTTTGTTATAGCAGAAGATGTTATCTGTCGGAGTCATGTGCATACACAATGAACTACTAAAAAAAAAAAAAAAAAAAAAAAAAAATTCGGATTTTTTTTTTTGGGGGGAGATAAAAAAAGCGGAATTCCGCGAATTAGCGGAAAAATCACATCCCTGTAGATACTAAAGCACAACAAGGACCTGACTAAGTACAAAAAAAAGCTTGAGGAGAGCAGCCAGCGCCTTTAACGCCGCTCAGTCATCACTTGTATTAACGTAACCGCCACCAGGGACGAAAGTTGAACAGAAAAGTTCTCGGTCATAAATGGAATGAGCGAGTTGGAGCACCTTTAAGAGAGGCTGGCTGCTAGCGAGATTCAGCGACTCCTGCAGGCGGAAATTGAACTTGCTCTCCTGCTCTGGATCGCTCACGATGAAGGCGTCGGGAGGCAGCAAGCTGCCGGCTTGACCGCTCTGGAACGCAAAGACTTTTGCAGACAAACGGCAAGATCTTTCATTTTCAGTGGTCATTCAGTGACTAACCTCGTCCAGCCAGTGTATGTTGACGACGGGGATTCCTTTGGCCACGGCGCACATGAACTTGACGGTCCTGCGCACCTTGTCGGTCACCAGGCAGTTCATGTCTGCGGTGCCGTTTGCCAGAGAGCCGCCTAAACGGGTCAGCACTCGCTCCCCGGCTTCGTCCATCACACCCGTGAACAGCACCTGAGCAGGTGACAGTTTGCAGTGAGTTCAATGAACATGGCCGCCCGCCCAGGCGATGGTAATGTACATTTGGTGCATATGTCCTCCACTAGAGAAAGAAAATGTTTATTATTATTATTTTAAATATATGCGTGCGGCCCGGTTCAAAATGACCTAGAGACCGGTAACAGGTGGAAAACCGGTGGTTGGGGACCACTGAAATAGTGGCTAGCAAGCGTTTAATATTAAATAATATTACTGGTTTCCAATGTGACATTTACAATAAAGAGACAAAATCAGGAAAATGAGAAGGACAGGAAAGTTCAGCCTTACTGGTAATATTTTTTTTTGCATTTATTTTAAAATTAAAGTTGTTCGAAAAATGAAACTAAAGAAAAACTGGAAATACTTTGAAATAAATGAGAACAGAAATTACATTGTACGTTTATAAAACTAATTAACTATATATATATATATATATACATATATATACGTGTATATATATATATATATATATATATATATATACGTGTATATATATATATATATATATATATACGCATATATATATATATATATATATATATATATATACACGTATATATACATATATATATATATACGTATATATATATATATATATATATATACGTATATATATATATATATATATACGTATATATATATATATACGTATATATATATATATATATATACGTATATATATATATATACGTATATATATATATATATATATATACGTATATATATATATATATATATATATACGTATATATATATATATATATACGTATATATATATATATATATATACGTATATATATATACGTATATATATATATATATATATATATATACATACATATATATATATATATATATACGTATATATATATACGTATATATATATATATATATATACATACATATATATATATATATATATACGTATATATATATACGTATATATATATATATATATATACATACATATATATATATATATATATATATATATATATATATATATACACGTATATATATATATATATATATGTATATAAATAAAAATACAACGAATAGTTTAAAAAAAACTAAATTAAAATAAAGTATTCTTTCAAATAAAAACTTACAAACCTGCCCTAAAATCTTATCAAATTAACCGAATAAAAAAAATTAAAAAAACCCTGGTGTACATCAGCATTACATTACATCATATTTGGGTTTCATGTTCATTTCAGTGGATTTCATGAACGTTCTCGCTGACGTAAAAGGGGTGAAGCAGGAAAATGGAGACGACGTCAACATTATACACAAACCTTATAAGAGTGGCTTGCGTCACGTGGCCGGCGATTCAGTGACAAGGAAGTGGAAGATCTGCGAGAAGTCACAGGGGAGGATTTCGCGGAAGCATCGCGGGTTTGCCTCTTGCTGCTGATTGCCGTCTGAGGCTATTAAAAAAAAAAAAGAAGAAGGATCAACACTTGAAATGACCATTGGGAAGCCATTAATCCACCTCTTAATTCATTAGTGCATCAACGGTGATGTCAGTGGCGAGTTGGAGTACTCTGGTGGGGTTAGCGAGAGGAAGGACGGCGTCATGCTTTCAGCGACGATGACTGAAGCGCATGAGATGAAAAAGGATGAATCAGACAGCACTCAAGATTGATGTTCCGCAACACCAACGATTAGCGACTTAACATTCCATTTCGTGGCCTCAACTTAAGGTACGCGTGTGCAGTGGAATCGGAGCGCTTATGACACATTGAGACAATACGAAGCTGACGTAAGTGCTCAGTGGCAGGCAGACATTCTTAAACATGTCCGTCTAAATTATGATTGTAAAAATCCGGATCGGTTTCATTACATTCCTCGGAGTAACATTTTGGAGTTTTACAAATCGATTCACCAAAGCTCCACCCATTGGGTCTGCTTGGCCCTAAATGCAAGTGGACTGTAACTGCGAAGAGTTACAAGAAATTCCTCAATCTGTAAATTTATCAAGCTACAAAAAGGTAAGTGGAAAACTGTTAAGGTCTTTACAGTGGAGGTTAAGGTGTTTTCTTTTTCCCACTCCGTTTTAGGCATCATGTACTTTTCTTTATGTCTTTGTAACCAATGCCAATTGGGATATGTTGGCTGAAATAAACACAAAATGAAATGAAGGTCCGCAAAGACTATTGACATTTTTATCAATACACACTTTGTTAGTTTGGCATTTAAATGATCTTTTTTAACCCCTTTTGTTTTCTTAGTTCCCAGTTTCTTTTATCATATTGTCTTTTAGCTTTGTTTTTGCCTTTTATTTTAGTTTTTAACTGTTTTTAGTTTGTTGTCTCTCTTTCCTCACGTGGTTTCTCTGAGCCTCGCCATGTTTTTTTTTTTTAATGTTATGTGTGTTGGGGATGTTAAGGGATGGATTTTTTTTTTTTTTTATTGTATTATGGATGTTTTAATTGTTTAGCACCTTGCATTTTAATGTATGAAAGGTGCTATATAACTTAAGTTAGATAGCTAGTTAGATAGCTAGAGCGATAGCTAGTGAGATATTTCAGTAACTAGTTTAGCGCACACAGTTCGTACCGTCAAATTCAAAACCTCAAATGTTTTAAATCTTGACTGTCTGGGCTGTCTTAAATTTAGGACCCCTGAATTGCGCTTTGATGAGTCCTGTCAGAAAAGCAAAGGCCAATCAATAGATGGCAGCTCTACATTGTGATGCACCAGGAAAAGCAATGTGAAGTCAAGTGTCAATCCAAATTGGAAAATCTAATTAGCACTTGTAATTAATCGTATTGTCACCGCCTGTATTTCAGAGTTAATTTCAATAAAAAAAAAAAAAAAGTAATAAAACATGGATGGAGTTACCTGGGCACCTTCAGCAGAATCAGCAACCGATGTGGTAGTTGTCACGCTGGCTGTGACGGGAGGAGATTCCTTAGCATCCCGGCCCCCTTGAGCCCCATGAGACACTTTCGCTCTTCTCTTAGCTTGGACCGGAATTGGACTCTCATCTTGCTCTTCTGCCTCCAAAACTCTTTTCTTTCGTTCCTGCTTGTCTTTGGCCTTCACTTCATCGCTGCCTGGTGGAGTTACCAGCGCCTCGAAAATGTTTACTGTCCTCTGAACTCTGCCCCTAAAGTTTCTTTTAGGTAGGGGATCTTCACCAGCGGAGTTGTTGCCCTCATTCGATTGCTCTGCATTTGAGGGTTCTTTAACATTTGCTCGCTTTCTCCCCCTAGTGGCAGCCGCCTGTTTTGATTTTGGTTTCTCCTTATCATTTTCATCAGAAAGCTGAGTGGGGGTCACATCTGCCTTCTTGCCCCTCTGGGCCCGCGTTGAAGGCTTCGGTGCGGGAGTCTGACTGAAGATAGGTGGGATCACGGTGGGCCCGGGTTCCATTTTGCACCCGCTTCCTCGTCCCCTGCCTCCTCTACCTCTCTGAGACCCGAGGCTGCTGCAAGACCTCTCCGAAGCGAGGGAGTTCGAGGAGCTGGATCTCGAGCGTGTGCCGTGACCGTCCTGCTCTGGTGCTTGTCTGCTGGTGGACGGCTGGGCTGACCCGTTGGGCGTCTTCGCCCCTCGGCCTCGAGTCCCTAGGATGCTCGAAGTGGACACCTCGGAGCTGACAGAGGTGGAGCGGTTTCTGGACCTCTTGGCCGGGACGTCGTCTCGATCTGGAGTTGCTGAGGGAAGAGCAGCGATGGTTCTTCTGGTTGGTCTTCGGCCTCTCGGTGTGGTCTCGGGTTTTTCTTCTTTCTTTTGTTGAGGCGCTTGCCCTGCTTCATCCCGTTTCTGTTCTTTGGCTTTTGTTTCCAGTCTCTCATGTCCTTGATCCTCTGCCACTTCCGACTGTTCCGTTTCTTCTTGGTACTTTCTTTCCCTGTGTGCATTTTTACCTTGTGGTCTCTCAGGGTGTTGAACCTCAAGAAGGTTCGTCTGCTGACTTGTGGCTTCTTCCTCAAGCGCAATCCCAGCAGGTCTGGACTTTTTCATCCTTTCTTTGGGTACCTTGCTTCTTGTTTGTCTTTTTTCCATTGGCTCCTCCTTTTCTCTAAATTGTGACCGTGTTCCTCTTGCGTTTTCAACAGCGGTACTAGTACTAATACTCGTTCCGACTTCAGATTGACTATGTTGGGCCTGTGGGCCCGGTTCATTGGTGCTGGTCGGCTGACATTCAACTGCAGAGGTTGAGGAATTTGTGATCTCACGTGTCCCTTTGTCCCCTTGAGAAGATACGAGCGACTGTGTCTCGTCTTCAATTTGCAGCGGTTTGGACTTTCTTTTCCTCGAGCCAGGGATCAAGATTTCGCTGTCAGTATCTGATGAAGAATCGTCGGAATTCACAAACATTTGTGTCACTTCTCCTTTAGCAGGACTGGAATCATCTTTGTCACTGTTAGGCAGGGTGTCAAGATTAGGTTGAGTCTCCTCCTCCTCTTGTTCTGTTGGAGTTACTGATGGGGGCCCGTTCAGGCTCCCTTGGAATTTACTTTCCTTTGACGGCTCAGAATCATTCCAACTGTCTGACGGGATCTCAAGAGTGCTGCTGAGGGACTGCGTCTCCTCGCTGATTTGCAGCGGCCTTGCTTTCCTTTTATTACGCAAAACTGGAATTGAGTCCTCTTCATCGCTTTCCTCATTTTCATTGGTAGCCATAAGCTGAGTCGCAGCGATACTAAGAGGCTGGGTTGGAACAGCCAAAGAACTTGTACCGGGTTGTGTCTCTTTATTCATCTGCTTTTTATCTACACACAAGACTTCAACTTTTTCGACATCAGTTTCCTCATTTTCGATTGTTGTCAAAGGCTGGGTCGCAGCTATACTCATAGATTGATGATTATCGGCTAAACTGTAAGAAGTATGAGGTTGTCTCTCTTTATCAAGCTGTACTTTTCTTTCAAGCAAGACTGGAATCAAGTCTTTGTCATCACTTTCCTCAAGCTCAATTGTAGCCATAGGCTGGGTTGCAACAGCCAAACGGCAGGAACTCGTATCGGGTTGCTTCTCTTTATTGGGCTGCACTTTACTTTCATGTGAGATGTCATTTGAGTTTCTGCTGTCAGTTTTCTTGTTTTGACTCAAAGACCTGGTCTGGGATGCAGTTACACTAGCAGGCAAAGCAGAACTCACATTGGGTTGCATTTCTCTACCAAACTGTACTTTTCCTTGATCCAAAACTTGAATCAAGTCCTCATCGCTTTCTTCATGTTCACTTATGGCCAAAGGCTGGGTTGCGGCTAAACTTAAAGACCGACGATTAGCAGTCAAACGGTAAGAACGCAAACTGGGTTGCATTTCTTTCTTAAGCTGAACGTTTCCTTCACTCAAAACTGGAATCGAGTCCTCATCATCACTTTCTTCATGTTCACTTATGGCCAAAGGCTGGGTTGCAGCTAAACACATAGGCAGGCGCATAACGGGTTGAATCCCTTCATCAAGTTGTGCTTTTCTTTCAGGTAAGAGTTGAATTGGGTCATCTCCTTCAATGTGATTTGCAGCTATGGGCTGCTTTTCCATAACATTCGTGGACGTTAAAGGTTGATTTGCCTCTTCAAGCTGCAGCTGCTTTGCACTTTTTGTTTCCCGCGAGGCTGCAACGGAGTCCTCAGCTTCTCTCGTACGCCTGCGCTGGGAGTCGGCGATGGTTGGAGCTACGAAGTGAGTTTGTGCAACCTCCCCGTGTTCTTCGCTCAAATGAGCTTTTTGAGCAATCTGGTTTGCTTTCCAAGGGGCGGCAGGACTGCTTGTAGTCGAGCGCTCCTCTTCCTGGAAGGCAGTCATGAGTTGGGTCTCAGCCAACGCAAGGGAAGAAGAGGTGTGCAAATCAAGAGTGTCTTCCTGGAGCTCTTCTTCAGATGCGCTGTAAGACTCCGTAATATAAGCCTGTGTTTCTTGTAAAGCAACGTTGACCTTCCGACTCCCCTCAAGCACCGGACTCCTGGCAGGCGCTTCGTAATCGTAGGCCTGCGTCGGCTCTATGCTTAAGTCGTTCCCAAGGGATGCCGTGTCCGCACTTGCGGCATTTGTTTGGTTATCAGCGACGAAGGCCTGGGTGCTCTCCATAGCCAAAGCTTGGGCCGCACTCTGTCGATGGCTGCTGTCAGACAACCCCAGATGTAAAGACGCTCCTCCGCTAGGCAGTTCTTCCACGTCCTCGCCGGATGATTCGCAGCCTGAGGCTTGGCTGCAGCCATTGTTGCAACTTTGGATCTGTCGTTGGGGCTGAAGGATGAAGGACTGTGTCTCTGCCACGGCAAAGTCGTCCTCCTCCTCCTCCTCCTGACCGTCTAAGCATGAAGGCAAGGCTCCAGATCTCACCGCACTGTTGATACCACCTAAGTAACGGAAAGGATTTTTTTTATCTTTAGGAATTGTCTTGGAAACATGCAAAAAGTTTTTTTTTTTTTTTAACTCTTTGACTGCCAAGCGTTTTCAGAAAAGGGATGCTGTGGGTGCCACCTGATTTAAGCATTTTGACTGATCTTTCAAGGTCCACAGAAAATTTTGTGTTTGGACTATGGAAACACACATACTACCGATGCTTTCCTCCACCCGTTTCCAAAAAAAACATAGTTAACGACTTTTAACGTCTTTGGCAGCCCTCCTTAGGATTTCACTAAACGTTATTAAACGTTTTTGGCAGTCAAAGAGTTAATTGTCCACCCAAGTGCTACAGATCAGTTCAGTGGAAAGCTTACGTTTCCACAGCATGGTGCCATGATCGTAATAGCTCTGTAGCTTTGTAAAAAGTGTGACGTGACACGGATTACTCAACACTAACTCACGTTGAAAATGATCCACACAGGGTGTGACGAAGGCTTGGGTCTCCATCTCCTCCACTTCTCCTGAAAACATCCAAGTGTAAATAACAACAACATGCTCAACTCAAAGCAAAACAATCTTTTTTTAGCTCGATACTCATAAGAAATGGGACATAAACCTACTAACATTCGTCAAAAATATCTGTACACTTTCTATTGCGCTTATTCTAATTAAGCCCATTTTTTTTGCCAAGGTACCAAATGTTTATTTCTTGTCAGGGTTCGTTCAAGGTCGCAACGTTTGTTAAATGTTTCAACATGTTCAAAATATCCTTGCGACAAGAAAAAACATTAAAACATTTGGTGAACGTTTAGCGAACTTTGAGCAAACGTTGCGACCTTGAACAAACGCTGAAATGAGATCAACATTCGATTCCTTGGCAAACACTCGCAAACGTTGGCACTCTCAGTGGGATATGGGCTTCAGAGGGTCACAGGTGAGCTGGAGCCTGTCCCCGGTAACTTTGGCCATACGTTGCGTACGCTGGACTGGTCATCAGCCAATTGTTAGGGCATTGTCAGCAAAGAAGCATCCACACTTATGGACATTTTTGAGTCTTTAACGAACCTAACATGAATGTTTTAGCAAGAGAAGAAGACGCCGGAGTATCATGGGCGAACGCACGAATTGAGCAGATTCTAAAACTCGAACCACAGAACTGTGAAGAGGGCATACATTTACAATGTTACACTATAACTTTTACGTTTAAGTATTTTAAAACGTTTTAATGTTTGTAAATCAGCTTTGAGTGTGTTTTAAAAAAAAATATTTTAAATGTAATATTTGCCATATTTTTACTGGTGTGTATCCCCTCAAACTGAGGTTCACTATACAAAGGTAACAATTCTCAGTTCTGACTGATGAGTATGTGCATTTTTGAATTTGGACCTTGTAGTGGCAAAGAACTGTTTCAAATTTAACATTATGACAAACAACAATCACAATAATCAACACACTTTTGCTGTGCAGATGTACCCAATCTTGCGACGTTGCACTGTATTTACCTGCCATTTTCACAGGGGTCGAGCAACTTTGCAGATGTGAAGACTGTAAACCGGATGATTTTCTCCCTGGAAGAGTTCTTGGATTTTTCTCTTCATCTGCATCCATATCACTGTCCCGGTCAACAGGGGGCGCACTGGACTCATCCACGTCGGTGTCTTCATCGGTGTCCGCGTCATTCTCTGACTGAGCAGCTGCTGCGGCGATACCAGGAGCGGCTGAGGAGGGTGCGGTGGCGACAGGTGACAAGTGCGGAGGATCTCGCACCACATTGCTGCTACTTGATCCCGCAGCTGAATCAGCGAGAGCCTGCTCGTCATCTGACCCCAAAATGTCCCCAATCACGTCTGGCCTGGAAGGTGCTGCCGTGTCGCTGGTGGTGTCATCAGCCTCCTCGTCCACATCTGTGTCGCTGTCTAGCTGGAAGTCGTCTGGCAGCGGCGCAGGAGCCGCATCAGCTTTTTCAGTATCATGGGGTGACATGTCAGGGTGACTGTCACCTCCCTCGGGCTGTCCGGGAGGTGCAGATGCGCCGCCTGTGACGTCTTCCTCCACATCTGTGTCACTGTCCATGTGAAAGCACAGAGGGTCCGGCCTGGGGTCGGGCGCCGGTTCCGTCTCGCCACCATCCTCCTCCACGTCAGTGTCGCTGTCCATGTTCAATTTAGGGATGGCATGCGGGGAGATGGCGCTTGTGGACAGTTGTGGCAGCTCCTCCTCTGTAAAGCCGGCCTTGCTTCTCAGCTGTTCTTTTTTGCATTCTTTTCCTGTTGTCTGGCCATTTTCCACGACGCCCGCCGCCTCCTCCTCGTCACTGTCATCCACAAACTCAAGCGTTTCCTTTTTCTGCCGTTCCCCAACATCCACGTCCGGCGCTTCTTTGCCGACATGCCCATGAGGCTTCTGTCTGGTAGACGATGAGGGTGTCATGGGTGTTCCATCAATACAGTTGGGACTATGGAAAGGACACAAATTATTGCTCAGATGTGCAGGCAGCTTGAACTTTCTGGACACAAGCATTAGGCCACCATGGGTGTTTTTGTAGCTATCCATCCACTTCCTATAAAGCTTGCTCTCAATAGAGGGTGAGCTGAAACACCCCGGATTCATTTGATAGATCAGTTTCGTTCATCCAAAGGCGTCCTGTCAAAAGAGCCATTTTAGGCCAAATAAATAGCAAAAAAAAATGTCACAAAACATTTGAAGATTGATTTGTGATGATGGAAACCATGTGTTGTGTTAGTCTAATGTACTGAGAGCCCAAGAGCTAATTAGAGCTGCACCTTAACAGAAAAATATGCAACATCCATTACGTAGAGATTTATTTTCTTCTACCCTTTGTCTTCCATTTTTGGGAGAATTTTTTCATACATTTTTAGACTTTTCTGCCATTCTGTCAAATTTCTAACATTTTTGGCAATTTTATGGACATTGGAAGAGACACATGGCCATTGTCTGCCTCTCTACTTCCTTTTTTGGACATTTTATAGCTATTCTTTAATACATTTTTCTGCCTTTTTTGCTATCAGTTTGCTGACATTTTTGGCAATTGTGTGGACATTTTATAATAATTTTCGGGATTTCTTGTTTCATTTTTGGACATTTTACGGTTATTTTTTTTAATGTTTTGTTTTCTGCCTTTTTAAATCAATTGTCTGACAGTTTTTGCAACTTCATGGATATTTCATGGTAATTTTCTGCATTTCCTCATTTTATGGTCATGTTTTGACATGTTAAGGTCATAAAAAAAAACTGCCTTTCTTTTTTTTTCCTTCAAATTAAAAATTTGGACTAACATTTTTTGAATATTTTTTCAATGTAATCATTAATTTAAATTATATTTTATCTAAAAATAAATATGTAAAAAATATATAATTTCTTCTATTATTTTTAGAGATCCACAGGGAGCCATAGGAGAGGCACGAAAGAGCAGCAGGTTGCAGACCCCTGATCAAAACAGAAATAAAGCAAAGTAAAATGTACCTTTCAGGGACCATTTTGTTTGTGGGAGTCAAGTAGGTTGAGCAGGTGGGGCTGGAATCTGACCCTGTAAGCATCCAAGTAAATTATGATAAAACACCACCACAAGGCAACGGGCTTAACTAATTGATGAATAATCATGTTTTGAATCAATGGCGGATAAATGTAGTACACCAATTGGTTGAGAGGAAGGAAAATGACAAGTTATTTGCTAAAAAAATGTATGTAGAGTTACAAATCTTATACATACCACGAAACTTGTGCCTGCCCTCTTTGCCCTCCCCATCAGAGTCTGACTCTGATTCTGGGACCAGAATCTCCTTCAGGTGGACTGGAGTGGTCTCAAAGGACAGACAGCTGTTGTTCTTCTCTGCGTTACCCAGAGGTGAAACCTTAGCTGAAGTCTGCGACACCTGACTGGCACTCAACTTAAGGCCATCTCTCTTCTCTACGGAATCACCCGGTAAACTGACACAAACGCCCGACGTCTGGCCACCTTCGTCTTCGCGCGGGTCGCTGAGGCTGAGGTACTGACATGGCATGTCCGCCATGAACAGATGGTTCCCCTCGCTGAGCGGGTAGGATATGTTGGGGATCAACTTGACGCGGCCGATGCGGGTGCCGTTCATGCTGCCCAAGTCCCTGACCACGGCCTCGATATCCACTCCGTTGCGGGATCCTCGTTTCTGATGGACGGAGATACAGATGGTGGCGTGCTGTTTGGACACGGAGGGCGCCAGCAGGGGCAGAGTGCAGGTGTCAATGTCACGACCAAGCACATTATCCCCCATAAAAAGGGGAAATTCTGTGTGGACAGGAAGTCTATTGTCAGCCAGTTTATGACAAATTAATAAGCAACATAAACATTCGAGTTAGTGTGTGCTGTGAGTCGGTCACCAACAGCAGGTAGACCTTTGAGATCAAAACAAAGACAATTAAAAGTTTAACATTTCCGTTATTTTGAAATTTTGGAAAACATAATTTCCTGTTCAGTCACAGTATTTATTTAAGTTTCCATTAAAAAATTTAAGACATGCTGACGCGCCTGAAAGCTCCCAGAACTATTTTTTTATTTAGAATTTTAAAGCAAAGATGTCTATTATCTTATGATAAAAAAAAATATAAATAAAAAACACCATTTTGCAAATCTGAAAAGTTGTTCAATAAACATTTGCTTTGACATTTCAACAGAGAGTTGAAGTTTGTTTTTTTAATACACCAATATTTTTCCTCATATAAATATAGAGAGGATTTTCACGCATGCGCAAACGTAATGCGCACTTCGCTTATTCGTGGGTTGCCCCCACTGCATTGCCCCCCATAGTTCCGCTGACTCTGATGGCTACAGCACTGCCTCTCACCTCTTTCTGGAACATGGTCATTCTTCAAGACGCACAGCTTGGCTAAAGGTTGCCGCCCCTTGTTTGGCTTCTCTTCATTTTCCTCCTCATCTGACACAAATAGGGAGTCGTTGACGACCTGAGTGGCGTCCATTCCTCACCAAGAAGCAGGTCGTCTGCCAAACATAACCACAAGAATTCACATCTTTTTGTAGCCTTCTTCTAAGCTCATAGCAACCATCAAACATGCGATGACGAAGCTAATCTTAGCGTGATGAACGACTATCGGCTTCTGCGTAAACGTTAGCATAGCAGTAAAAAGTAAACCGACTAATTGCAAGTTGTATTGCCTTATGCATGCTTGTGTTCTGGGCGATCATCCCAAATCGTTTGCTTTCATAGCAACCTAACTGATGAACTGAGTTTGGACTTAAACGTCACTGCATGACCACAGATAAATTAAAAAGGCAAGTTGAACGTAATGTCATTGCACTTGGCTGTTTTAAACACCTCCGTTGACCGCTTTGGTCGTTACATGTTACACATTTTCATATTTCAGATAATAAATATGAACGTAGAACGTGTATGAGATGTAATTTCGTCCTAGTATAAGTAACTTGGTGTACACTTGCCTCGCACTGCCTCTCTGTCATCAATGGGAGAAAGAAAAATACTTTTTATTAACGTTTTTCCGGGTGACGCTGGGTCACGCCCACTAGAAAGTGTCAAACCCTCATGCGATTGGCCAGGGTGACGATCACTCAACACATACGCCACATCTATTGGTCATTTGCAGTTCCTTCTGAGGTGGCAAGTCTATGATTGGATCAAAATCAGGAGTAAGACGACCATGTTTCGCGCCACGTGCTTCTTAAAGGGAAAGTACTTTTTTTTTTTTTACGCCTTCGTTTTCATTTCGTTTAAAAAAAGAAAGAAATGTATTCTGCCACACATTTATTTTTTGACTAAATATAGCTTTTCTTGTAGTTAGATTCATTCTATAAAGAAGCCTATATTATTAATATGGTTATTAAGGCATAGCTGTATGTTGTGTCCACCCTGGCATTTTTTTTATATTTCCGAATTTTCTGTCATGCAGCGTGCACAAGGTGAAATCAAACGATGTTTATTGTATCGTTTTTGCCTGTGACTGGGAGACAAATCAGGTAGACGGTTTTAGTAGTCAAACGACACTTCATATTTTCAAATCAACATAATCATCACAAATTAAATTATAATTCAATGTGCAATGCTTTTCAATGAGCGGAGAGCGTCCTTTCACCCAGGCCGCCATTTTGACTTGTGACATATCTCTGTTTTACCATCTGAATTTCATTTATGTTCAAGTGAGGTATAAGAATGTTTACTTGCGGCTTAAATTCCAAATGCCCGTGTTAGTTGAGGTCGCTTGGCTCACTTGTCATGTTGGCTATGCAGCCTTAACCATAATATTGCTGGCCAAGCAGAAACAGCAGATATTACATGACTTAAAAGTGCTATTATCCCGGTCCATTGCCAATGGAAACTATGGCTATGTGTGTGCTGAATATTTGTGATTCAGATGCAGGCCTCAAGTCCACGCATGCAACATTGGAGCCAGGAATTTTTTTTATTTTTCTATTATTTTAGTCTGGCGCTTGGAGTCTTGAATATAAACTAAAAGAGTGATTCCGAACCACTGTGCTGCGGGGAATTATCCAATTTAACTTCATTTGCACTAAAATTATTCTTTAGAAATAATGCATTTTATTCATTTATGACAGCGACATATAGTGACAGGCAGAAACTAAACACTAGTAGGCGACTAGCTTTTTGTTTAACTAACCACAGATTTCACACTGAAGTACATTTGTGAGTAACACAAGATCCTTAATAAATAAAGAAACTGAAATATTCAGTAGCTTACCCTCAGAGTATTCTCATTCACTAGTTACTAATTTGGTGTAAACATCCACAAGATGGCGCCAAAGCAGTCTAATATAAAAGTAGTCCTTTGGTGCCATGGAACTATGTTATAGTGAAGCTAGAAGTTTTTGGCTAAAATTAAAGCAGTTGTTTGGCATCATCTTGAGGTGATGTAATTATTAAACTTTTCAGGAGCGTCAATTACTGGCAAATTTTTTACATGAGATTTTTCTAATGTAAAATATGTGCCTTGGGGAAAAACGGAACAAAGCAGTGCACTGCAGATTGATATGGTGAGCAATGATGAAGAGACATCAGCTTCTCATTTGGCAGATTTTATTGGAGGTGAATGACTTTGGGGACACTAACATTGTCTAACACAGGGGCCACCAACTCCGGTCCTCGATAAGGATCTTTAAAATCATCATCATCGTTGTTATTCAAAAAGGGGGTGCCCTCGATGACCCAAGTTGATGAGCCCTGGTCTAAAAGTATCGGATTCTAGCACAGCTTGAAACTATGTGGTCTCCTGGGTTACATAACTTGACTTCCTTGTCGAGCCTCTTCTTACGCGTCTTCGTCTGCGTCCTCCTCGAACTCGCCCTCTTCCTCGGCCGTGGCGTCCTGGTACTGCTGGTACTCGGACACCAGGTCGTTCATGTTGCTCTCGGCCTCGGTGAACTCCATCTCATCCATGCCCTCGCCCGTGTACCAGTGCAAGAAGGCTTTGCGGCGGAACATGGCGGTGAACTGCTCAGAGATGCGCTTAAACAGCTCCTGGATTGCCGTGCTGTTGCCGATGAAGGTGACGGCCATCTTGAGGCCGCGGGGGGGAATGTCACACACGGCCGTCTTCACGTTGTTGGGGATCCACTCCACGAAGTAGCTGCTGTTCTTGTTCTGCACGTTGAGCATCTGCTCGTCCACCTCCTTCATGGACATGCGTCCGCGGAAGACGGCGGCCACCGTCAGGTAGCGACCGTGGCGCGGGTCGCACGCTGCCATCATGTTCTTGGCGTCGAACACTTGTTGCGTGAGCTCGGGGACGGTGAGGGCGCGGTACTGCTGGCTGCCGCGGCTGGTGAGGGGCGCGAAGCCGGGCATGAAGAAGTGCAGACGGGGGAAAGGCACCATGTTGACGGCTAGCTTGCGCAGGTCGGCGTTGAGCTGGCCCGGGAAGCGCAGGCACGTGGTGACGCCGCTCATGGTGGCGGAGACGAGGTGGTTGAGGTCTCCGTAAGTGGGCGTGGTCAGCTTGAGCGTGCGGAAGCAGATGTCGTAGAGCGCCTCGTTGTCGATGCAGTAGGTCTCGTCTGTGTTTTCCACCAGTTGGTGGACGGACAGAGTGGCGTTGTAGGGCTCCACCACTGTGTCGGACACCTTAGCATTTAAAAAGAAAAAAATTAATAAATTGCATTGTGATCATGTTAAGGTGCCATGTTGGAATCGAGACAACAACAGGGAAATCAACCCTGGGAATTGCTTGGGGACCCAGAGAGACCGCAAAAGGGCCCTTTACTAGCTGGCTAGAGCTATACAATCTTTGAATGTCTCACGATTTGATTCCCATTTTTGGGTGTGCCATTCCATTCACAATCGATTTTTTATTCATAATGATTTGATTGACAATGATTTTTGCTTCAATTTATAGATGTTCAAGGAATCGTAATTATCTTCTCCAGTCTGACTCGCTAATGCTAATTATGCTAATACTCGCGGCACTTTTCTCACTCAAAAGAACGGCTCCACGCTGGGAAAAAAAAACTTTTATTGGAATAAGTTATTCGAAACTTTTTACTTCTACTCTCTAATGTGGCTACAACTTAACAGTGTATCAGACCACGTGGAACCACACTGCCCCTAAGTGGCCAAATCGGGTACAACATGAACAGCGCTCCAAAGAAAGGCGCACACAGACAAAGGCAAGACAGTATAACTTTTTTTTTTTTTTATAAAATCGATTTTAGGGCGGGCAGCACGGTGGCTGACTGGTTAGCACGTCCGCCTCCCAGTGCAGAGGACGTGAGATCGAGTCCGGGCTTCGGCCTTCCTGGGTGGAGTTTGCATGTTCTCCCCGTGCTTGCGTGGGTTTTCACCGGGTACTCCGGTTTTCTCCCACATTCCAAAAACATGCATGGCAGGTTAATTGAACACTCCAAATTGTCCCTAGGTGTGAATGTGAGTGTGGTTGTTCGTCTCTGTGTGCCCTGCGATTGGCTGGCAACCAGTTCAGGGTGTACCCCGCCTACTGCCCGAAGCCAGCTGGGATAGGCTCCAGCACCCCCGCGACCCTTGTGAGGAAAAAGCGGCCAAGAAAATGGATGGATGGATGGATGGATTTTAGGGCATTTAAAATCAATTCTGAATCGTACTAAATGAGAATTGATTTTTTTGGCACACCCCTACAATTGACTATAGAAAATAGATGGCTAAGGCAATCTCACCTTGGGGGAAGGCACCACGCTGAAAGTGTTCATGATCCTATCGGGGTATTCCTCTCGGATCTTGCTGATGAGCAGGGTTCCCATCCCCGAGCCGGTTCCTCCGCCCAGGGAGTGCGTGAGCTGGAAACCCTGCAGGCAGTCGCAGCTCTCAGACTCTTTGCGCACCACATCCAGGACCGAGTCCACCAGCTCGGCACCCTCCGTGTAGTGACCCTTGGCCCAGTTGTTTCCAGCACCGCTCTGACCTACACGACAACACAGATTAGCCATTCTGTCCACAGAAGGCTAGACAGTTGCTAAGTAACATAGTAGAGTCATGCTTTAAAGTAGCACTAAGGGACTTTTCAACCATAATGAAATATTTTCATAAATCTTCTGATACAACATCAACTTTAAACTAGTTGAATGGTCATGGCCTGAGGGAGTCTGTATCATTTTTACTGGCACTAAGCAACTTTGAGGAGGATGGTAGGAACTAGGGATGTAGCGATAACGGCAATATCGTGATATTTAAACTACCACAATATATCGTCGTCGTCATGTCACGATATTAACTCATTCACTGCCATTGACGGCTATATACGTCAAAAATTCATTTGAACTATTTCTTAATTTAACATTTTTTAGAACAAGAATATGAAAACCTAGATTTTTTTTACTGTACATTTACCCAAACCCAATAAAAATATTTTTCACTAATTGAAATAGTTAAAATGAATTTTTTACATCTATATCCGTCAATGGCAGTGAATGAGTTAAAAGCAGCACATCTGTTAAAAAAGTCGGGTTGATTTCCATGCACTCTTGTGGCTAGTTTTTTTTAGTGCAGTTTAATTTTCATATCAATAATGTATCCATTCCTCTGTAAAGCGTCTTTGAGTGTCTAGAAAAGCGCTATATAAATCTGATGCATTATTATTATCAGTATTGAATGTCATGTGTGGCTTAAAGGGTTCTGTATGATTTTCATGTGTTAGCATTAGCATTAAGCTAGCGTACTACAGGCTAAGCTATGTGTTTGTTTAAGAATGGTATTAAACCGCTTGAAGCCTCTTTTTGAAGATGTATCTTGAAAAAGACTCATAAAATTGGGTCACTTGTATCCAAACACACCACTGTAAAAATATATATTTCTTTGAGTATTTACTTAATGTTTTTTAAAAACGGCAAAATGTACGCTTGTCACCTCTTCTGGATTTTTTTTATTGGGAAAAAAAAACTGATAAAGTTTAGTATTATACTAGTAACACTCCTTCATAAATATTTTAAGTCATACTACCAACATAGCAGCTGCGGCTAACGTCAGTTTGTTTTCAGTGCTATTGCTAGCTTGTTATTGCTATTTTGTTCAAATGAGAGAAGTGTCTCTTCCCACTTCAGGCATGTTAGTGAGGGGCATAGTTTGGTTCAGAGACTTGATTAGGAGGAAAATGAGTGACATGAGGCAACATTCATTCCAAATCTTGCTAGCAGTTGTAATTCCCCCCCTTCAAGTATGGAATGCGACAACTGGTGATTGCCCAACAGGGTTTAATCAAAACACCCACCAAAGACAAAATTGTCAGGCCTGAAAATCTGGCCAAAAGGTCCGGACCTCACAGAGTCCATGGTGCCGGGCTCCAAGTCCACCAGGATGGCGCGGGGGACGTATTTCCCTCCTACACCAGGAAGACAAGAGTGAGGCCCACATTTGGAAGACAAAACACAACCAAATAATAGCAACACAGACACAAAAGGATGCTCAAATCCGTCCCCTCTGCTCCCATGCTGTGAATCGCCCCTCTGTCCTCAATCTCTCCAACTCTTATGCTTACCCAACCTTAATTCACTTTATTACAAATTCTAGACCGGGTACGAATAATGCCGGCTTTATCTGCAAGTAAAAATATAAAAAATAAACTATTGTTTGAATAACCCAAAGATTTGACTTTAGATCAGGGGGGGGCCATTCACCTTTTTGAAACCAAGAGCTAATGTATACATCTTGGCTACTGATTAACAAAATCGTTCCACAATTATTATTATTTTCATGTCTTGGTCCACATTTTGATAATAGAGCGACTTAAGGAAAAAAAAATAGTGAAACCTGTGGCCTCGTTGTAGTAGACGCTGATCCTGTCCAGCTGGAGGTCGCTGTCTCCATGGTAGGTCCCCGTTGGGTCGATGCCGTGCTCGTCGCTGATCACTTCCCAGAACTGCGCACGCACACACACAAAAGCGTTACATGATTGTTGCCTAAATACAAGTACAACAAGCAGTGGCGTTCAGGTCGCTAGAGGGACGAAGAGGATGGGGTGGGGGGGTTCTTAATGAGAAAAACAGGAGTGTGCAAGTTTGCAGTGGATTTGTAGTGCAAAAGTGCAGGATGACCCCCCCCCCCCTCTGTTGAACATGTTACAGCTGCGATGACTTCCCTCAGAGTCAGACTGATGACACTTTTTTTTTTTTTTTTTTTAATATTTAAACACATATAGAAGAAGGCACAAAGAAGCTTCTCATCCCTTTCCCACTAAAAATAAACGTCACGCTGAAGAAGCTGATTGTATTGAGATCTGTATTGGATGCTTTGTAACCCCCCCCCTCTCTCTCTTTCCCCCCCCCCTTTAAAAGACCGCACTTGTGAGATTTAAATCCCTCCAAGCCAGTGGAACTGCTGATGCAAGCAAGTAGCTATTTGCAATAAGAGATCTTCCAACTTTTCTTCTCCCTGTCATGTAGCCTCACTTTTATTTATTTATTTATTTGATTTTTGCAGCACCAGCAGACGGGGGGATTTAACACAATCTGGATAAGCGGGTCATAGTACTTAAGAGATTGGCGGATCCGTGGAGTATGACACAAAAAAAAAAAAAGTGACCTTAATATGAGGAGCACTTGTAAGTGACAACAAACGGCGATCAGCAAAAACGGTGAAAGAATGAGGACAATAAGCAGCAAAGGCGCGATGCCACACCCTGACCCACTTGAGCCCCAATGACTCCCGCTCAGCGATTGTGTCAATCACAGCCGCACCGGACATCCGAGCGGGTCCGAGGGGACGGCAAATGCTACAAAAAGAGTGAATATTTGACAGCAGAATGACGTCAAATTCAGCCGTATAATTGTTGAGTGGAGCGTGAGCAGATTAGCGGGGATGAAATTCAATTTGGGAGGCCAGTGACTTCACCCTGGATGCAATCAGCATCAGCTGTTTCCTCCATTCCTTCCCCCACCCTCGTCTTGATTCGGTTCAAGGGTGGAACCACAAAGACAAGATACAAATTTGACCAAATTAATACATTTTTTTTTTTAATGTACATTATATAGATTTTTAGACATCCTGTCCCATTTTGTACGATATGTTTTCTCTCTTTTTCTAATTATTTTTATTAATGAGAGGGAACAAAATTATTGCTGACAAAGGATCCAGGACTCCCTTGAAAAAGAGATCTGCGGATCTCAATGGGATTTTCCTGGTTAAATAAAAAAAATAAAGTTAATGTAAATACTTTTTTTTACTACAGTGCATTAAATAAATAAGGCATTTTGCACCGTTTTGTAGTTTTTTTTTTTTTTGTTTTCTTCATTGATGGAAAAAAATGCTATGGATCATGAAGGTAAAGCAATGTTTCTTTTTAAATAAAAAGTGCATCTTGTGCTTATTCAGCTTTCGCTATTTTTAAATGACATTCTGTGTTTCTTTTTAACTTTAGTTTGTAGTACATTATTTAATTTTTAAAAAGCTATCAAATGTTTTTATTCAAATTAAGCATTAGATTTTGGTTTTAGACCGCCTTCGTATTTGACAGTCAATCTGTTGCTTTAAAATACAATGTGACATTTAAAACCCATATTGAGCCCTATAAAAGACGTATTTTACGGAAATATTGAAAATATCACCAAAATGATGTCGCTTAAAAGAAAAGACTGCAATCGTACATAGAGAGTGGAAGGTTGCTTTAAGCATTTTTTTTGTCTTGCTTGCCAAGCAGATGTGTGGCCCTCAAGCACAATGACGCCATATGATCGACTATTGTGCCAAGAAAAGCAACATCATTTAAAAAAAAAAATCATTAAATCAATAGATAACACCCATAGAAAAACAAACTTGAGTTTGTGAGTCATATTTTTTTGAAGTATTTTTTATGCTTGGTCTGCCAATTAGCCATGCCACACCCATACTTACAAAGCAACTGATGGGCTGAACCATCTGCTGCAGCCCCCCACAAATACAAATCTAATCAATTGCGATTATCGATTAGTCCCAGAATAAGTAGGAAAGGGAGAGAGAAAAACGGCCACTCTTGTGTGGGGTATTTAAACGAAAGGCAAGAAGACAAAAGGGAGGATTCGATGATGGGAGGACTTCACACTTCTGTAGTGGCTCTCATTTGCACACAGGCAGGCAGGAAGACAAAGAGCGTGGATGTGGGAGACAGACACGCCCGAACGGGGGACACAAGCAGCAGACAAGTGTGTCGTTATTCCACGTTCCACGCCCAGCCTCCATGACACCGCACTGCATAGTGGCATTATTAAAACAAAAGACGACGTGACACTGCCAGACACATTTCTTCTTCTTCTTTGCGTGCAAGTGAGATGTGTTAGCGATCTCTTTTGTTAAGTGAGGCTTTTGTCCACCAACTAGAACAGGAGACATTGTCTGTCTAACCCAGCTGCATAAATTAAGCCTGCTTTCCCACACTCAAACCGAAACTACACACTTGTTAGATACAATATATGATTTTTTTTTTCTTTTCCCCTCCCCATTCTTTCCTACCTTGGCACCAATCTGGTTGCCGCACTGGCCGGCCTGGATGTGAACGATCTCCCTCATGGTGGCTGCCCAAAAAAAAGTCGGGAACAAAACTAAGGGAGAGTTTGTGGAACAAGCAGAGACGAGACGCGGCGAGGCGGCCGGACAATGGCTTTATAATGCTGGAGGGGCTCCAGGGAAAGGCTGGCTGGGAGTAGGAGGCGTGGCTTATGGGAAGCGAGGGCTGTGGTGATTGGCTGAGCTCGCTGCGGATCTGGGGGCCATGCTGCAGGACGGCCCCGCCCTGCCGCTGCCGCTCCTGCTGCTGCAGAGTTGGGAGTGGTGAGGAGAGGACAGCACGTACACATCTGGGTTTCCACATGTCAGACAGATTATTTTCATCTTGAAAAATCATCATTTTGCAATTATAAAAACGAGGGATGTTCAATATACTATTTTTTAGACGATAATACCAATACGAGTACTCAACTCTTGAGTAGTAACCAATACCACTACTTTTGATGCATAATATTCCCCACCCCTCCAAAAATGACAGATAATTCTATAGAAAGACATATTTTTAATAGAGTATTTTTTCCTTAAAATTGCATGAAATTAATGGCAATTTTCTATTTTTTCTAATCTAGTTCCAGTTCCTGATCATAAAACGTACACCACATGGCAGCCGATATCAGTATTGGCCGTCGTCGCCAGTACAAACACCTTGAAATAAGGGCAGGTATTGGTTTGATACCGACACCTGGTATTGGTACTTAGCGGAGACCGGGGCTAGTTGTATCACTTTTTATACTTTTATATATTTCTTGGAATCAATACATCATATATAAACAAAATGTATACCAAATGAAAGATCAAAGTCTTAGGTATGTCATTTTCATACTTTGTGTCAGTGCAGAGTTATAAGCCATCAAATAGAGGGAGTGAACATGTGACATGTTGCCCCACCAATGGGTAAGTTGTCACACTATATGGGGTAAGACGTCACACTAGATTTTGCAACTAATAAAACAAGACCAAAATTATCCTTGTTCTCCTGTTTGTTTGCTGTAAAAAAATAAAAATAAAATAAAAGTTAGTTTTGTTTTCCAGCCAGAGAAATTGTTTATCATTGATTTTGAAAATTTACCATAGTCATTGAGCAAACTTTAACATGAATATTATGAAATTGATTAAAGTCCTTATAGGAACTGCTGGCATGTAGGTCACAGCTCTCAGCCTCAAATGCCTGTTTTACTTCCCTTAAACTGAAAATTTGAGATTTAAATAAAAAAAAATTAAAAAAAACATTTTGTTTGATGGATTGACAGATGGTTCATCATGAAACTTAAACCAGTGCTGACGTGGGCATACTGTAGTTTTTTTTGTGGCAGCTGGCAGGGTTCCTGCCACCCTTCTCCAAGTTGTATAGTACCAATAAAAGTGATACAGACCACCTCAGGCCATGGCAAAGGTTCAACTAGCTGTAAATTGATGCTATCAGTTCAGTATTGAAAATATTTTTTTGCATTGCTTCAAAATACTTTTTTTTTTTTTAATGCTATTAGGCTAACAATAGTGATGTTAGAATGTTTTTATTTTATTAATTTATCTATTAACCTGGATAGGAATATATGTGGAAAATGTGGTCCTAATGTTTTTTTGAAATGAGAAAATAGTAGCCCAGGGGTTCTGAATGTTCATAAATCTTGTAATAATATGAATTTTGTAAGCTAGAAACGTTTCATTTAGCGACGTCACAATGTTGCCATTTAACGTGTAGTTTTTTTTCAGACTTGAAAATATTTTATTTTATTTTACATGCTTTATTTACAATAGTGTACATGAACAGTACGATTACTGTATAACAATGTACATAGAACAACGTAAACACAGACACAATACAAAATAATTGGGTGCACAGTGTACGTGTCCTGTCGAGTTTGTCCACCAGATGGTGACAGAGTGACGTTACTGAAATGGGCGTGGCCACCCTGTACTTCCGGTCTGGCAGACATTTTTGTCGTTCCGACTGACGATAAACGGCAACCTTCTCACTCGAGCCACCCCGACGCGATTAAAGCTCCGTTTTTAAGTCTCCCCGACGAATAACGGTAAGTCAAACTTATGCACTAACGATTTGTTATTACTATGATTGTATATTCTCTTAAAAATAAGAAAGTCGTCGCAGTGTGAGCCGTTAAACTCCTCGGAATGTGTTCGTTGCGGAGGAGGGGGCTAAAGGGGTGGATGATGTCATGCAGGCTTTCACCACGAACCAACCAGGCAGTATCACTTGAACGTTTTCCGTATGATTAAATTTGACAATAAATGTCTTTAATTTAGATACTTATATTATAATGTTTATAGCGTCGTGTCGTTTTTTCTGGAGTCTTCCTCCCTCCTGGGGGCGTGGTCGTGTCAGTGTAAATTCTAAAAAGTAAACAAGGCGCCTTTCATCATTAGTACGTATAAAAAATGCTGTCAAATGTAATTGTTGTGTTTTTAGTTCTGACAAATTTTTCATGTTTTTTTTTCAAGCAAAAGCAGCAAATATGTTTTACACGTGTGGACCAAATGAAGCCATGGTGGTCTCAGGTAAGCGGCGTCAATTCTGTGTTGTATTGTATTTAAAAAAAAAATAAAAAATCTAAATAAACTGTAATATTTAGTTGAACTTTTACTCGTCTTAATGTAAAATTTGAAGCAGTCGATGAAAGCATAATTTGATAGTTCTTGGGTTGGGCTGAGCAGTGGGCTGTCATTTCACCGAGAACATTAAATACATTTTTCTTTCACTAGATTTTTTTTTCAATTTACATTTCGATTTTGAAAGATGTTTGAGCATTTAAATTCTTAGGTTCAGTTAAACAGTGTTGGCATCATTCAATCACGCAAAAGACAAGATTTTTTTGTGTGCTTTTTTGAATGTATACATTTCAATAAATAAACCCATATATCATTGCCAATTCTTTGCGTTCAGTTTTCATATTGTGAAAGGAGAAACGGCTTCATTTGCACCTTTTTTATTGGCTCATTTCACCGTTCAATCTGACTGATTTTAGCGATCATGCGACCAGATGGATGACATGATCACAAAACACTCCTGAGATGAGATGACCAAATTAAGATAACACTTGAAACATCTTTATCCAATATTAGATTGTGTATGGTTATTACAGCATAAATACACGTTTAGCCTTTGGCAGCGGAATTCTGTCGTTTTTTTTTTGGTATGAAAAATTGCTCCTTAAATGCCGTCAAGTTAAACCTGAGTGAATGTGATGTTTGTGTTGCGCGTCCTTGTGTTTTCTTGCAGGCTTCGGCCGCTCGCCTCCTCTAATGATCGCTGGAGGACGAGTGTTTGTCGTCCCGTGCGTTCAACAGATCCAGAGGTGATTGTGTTTTTCTTGTTGTTGTTTTTTTTCCCTTCGAATTGTCTGCCTGGAGCTCGTTGTTGGTAGGAGACGAGTACAAAACGCTGTTCCTGGTCTTGCTGCTCATCACGAGCCCAGGGGAGCGCTTGATAATTGACTTACTTCTCCCTGGCTCCGCATCTCATATCCTTTCGTATAATAGCACAACCCTGTTATTCAATTTATTTTCTTTTTTTTTTTTTGGTTGGTTGTCTTGCGACTACGGCGAAAAACTCCTCATGGTCGATTTGTTTCGAAAATGTTTTTCGCTCGTACTGTTTTAACTCATTCACAGCTATAGACGTCAAAAATTCATTTGAACAATTTCTATTAGTTAAACATTTTTTTCCCACTTCTGTTAACAAGAGTATGATAACCTAGAAAAAAAAAAATAAAAATATATAACATTTGTGATTAATTGTGAGTTAACTATTGAAGTCATGTGATTAATTACAATTTAAAAAATGTAATCGCCTGACGCCCCTAATTTTTAACAATCTTTAAAAAAAAAAAAAAGTGTAGGTTTTCATACTCTTAACAAAAGTGGAAAAAAATGTTAAACTCATAGAAATAGTTAAAATGAATTTTTGATGTTGATATGCGTCAATGGCAGTGAATGAGTTAAATAATGGAAACCGAATGAAATTTGTTGCCATCATTTTACCTTTATTATCTTTTATAGGTTAATGCTACTTTGTGCATCCAACAACACCCTTTGCAGCTCTGCTTACATTTTGGCTTCAAGAGGATAAATAATGTTTTAGAGCTTGACTTGGAAGTTCCACTGTAGACGACGGTTAAGATCTGGTTCCTGATTTGTATCTTTTTTTTGGGGGGTTTTAGGATCACGCTGAACACGCTGACGCTAAACGTGAAGAGCGACAAAGTGTACACCCGCCACGGTGTCCCCATCTCTGTCACGGGCATCGCTCAGGTAACATATGAGGGCGAGTCCCACCGATGATGTGCTATAAAATGTTGTATTAGTGTCACCGCTACAGTTTGACACGTTCAAATGTTACAAAACAAAAACAACAAATCAGCACTGTAGAAACCGACTGACCAATCACTGCCCGGAAAAGGCGGGGTCTTTTCAATGTCAACAATGGCAGCAGAGATCCAGTTACAACCCGCCCATCTGCTTATTTGAGGATGATCTAATAGGCCCGCGACATCTGTTACTAGAACTGGACTGTATCATATCGAGTAGGGCTGCTCCATTATGAAGAAAATATTCATCACAATTCATTTGCTAATAATTGTAATCCAGATTAGGTCGATTGTTTGTTTTTTGGTACAAAACAAGAAAATGTTTAAACATGTAAAAAAAAAAAATATGAAGGTTCAAAAGGAACTTGCATAATTATATTGTTTCAAACTAGATTTATTAAATTAGTGGTTTTAAAATTAACTCATTCACTGCCATTGACGCCTATAAACGTCAAAAAAATCGTTTCAACTATTTCTATTAGTGTAACTTTTCTTCCTACTTTTGTTAACAAGAGTATGAAAACCTAGACATTTTTTTAATAATCTTTTTTTTTCTTTGTAAAAAAAAAAGATTATTAAAAATTAGGGGCGTCAGGTGATTACATTTTTTTATTGTAATTAATCGCATGACTTCAATATTTAACCCACAATTAATCACAATTTTTTGTATCTGTTCTAAATGTACAATAATTATTTTTCTAGGTTTTCATACTCTTGTTAACAAAAGTGGAAAAAAATGTTAAACTAATAGAAATAGTTCAAATGAATTTTTGACGTCTATAGCCGTCAATGGCAGCCAATGAGTAAAAAAAAAAAAAGTGCAAATATATGATTTTAAACAACACAAAATTTGTATTAATAATCTTTTATTTTGTTTACGATTATGCTGATTTTGTAATTGTGGAGTGTAATAATTGAAATTGTAATTGAATTCCGATTAATCGCACAGCTCTGCAACTGTGAGCGATTTCATACAAAAAAATCTCTCAGTTGGACGTAGTTCGCTACAATAACGACTTTCCGGTCATACCTGGCAGGTGAAGATCCAGGGCCAGAACAAGGAGATGCTGGCAACCGCCTGCCAGATGTTCATGGGCAAGTCGGAGGCCGAGATCTCCCACATCGCCCTGGAGACGCTGGAGGGCCACCAGAGGGCCATCATCGCTCACCTCACCGTGGAGGTGATGCCGCGATTTGGGACGGCGCCAACGTCAGCAACGTCAGCAACGTCAGCGTGACCTTTGAGCAAAATGCGTCTCTCGCCCGCCGCAGGAGATCTACCAGGACCGCAAGAAGTTCTCCGAGCACGTCTTCAAGGTGGCCTCCTCGGACCTGGTCAACATGGGGATCGGCGTGGTCAGCTACACGCTCAAAGACGTCCACGACGACCAGGTAGAACCCTTAGAGAAATCTACTGGCGGCGAGCCGAGCAAGAGATGGTGGCAGAATTTCAAACCAAGCGGCAGAAAGTCCGCCATTTTTCAGGAAATGAGGACAAAAATTGGAATTTAAACAGAACACAAAATAATTACATATTGTGTATTGAATGAAACTTTTTTTTTTTTAATCATTTGCTAAATTAGTTGTGATTGTCTTCATGCATGTGTGTACTATGTTGCCCCCTGGTGGCCAAGGCGCTCACACTAGAAGAGCACATCAGGAAGAAAAAGGAAAAAAAAGTCACACAAAAAACACACAATTAGTTAACATTAATACACTAAATGTAGAAACAGTAAATGAAGATGAAAAAGGAGCAGTTAACGTAAATAAACAGAAGTATACGTCACACGAATGACATTTGTATGAATTTCAAACAGTCCTGATGAAGGTCACTTTGCAGATGCGGACAGCACAAACATCCTTCTTCCGTTTTCATGAACCTTTTACGACCCACGACGTCTCTGACCACTAACACACTTAAGTGGCCCGTATGGACTCCCTCAACCGCTCTGCGCATTAGCGACGAATTAGCGCTAAGTGCTACCATGGCAACCGCGCGGCGTTAGTCTGATGGGCGTCTTTGGACTGGCAGCGCAAAAGGTTGCTTCAAATGCAGAAAAATAGGAGAACCCAAATATTAGGACCGGCTGTCGACGGGAGGCGTGCCGAGTGCCGTTGTGCAGCCAACAGCGACAGAGCGCAATCTTAAATTGGAAAATGTCAATCCAAGCGTTTGTGTGTTTGATTCAGGACTACCTGCATTCACTGGGCAAAGCCAGGACGGCGCAGGTGCAGAAAGACGCCAGGATCGGAGAGGCTCAGTACAAGCGAGACGCCGTCATCAGGGTGTGAAAGTTGCTCGTTCACTCGCAGACATTTTCACTGAAGCAACCCCCTTCGCTCCCGGCTGTTTGACTGGATTTTGACTGATTTTGCAAGGCCCACAGAATATTGTGTCCTATTGCTTTAAAAACATGGAACCTACCAAAAGAAAGATTCGAGTCTCTTTCATCAGAAAAAAAAAAGTAAATTTGTAGGTTTCCGTTTTGCGGCAATTAGAATTAGAATATAGCGAAGTTTCATCATTATTCACAAATCACAAAACAGTGGGGAAAAGAGCTTGATGCAACATGGCCCTGGTTGATCTCTTATACTCTGCTGCCACCTGCTGGCCGTTTTTATAACTATTATTGCTTTAAGCCGCTTCTTCATGTCAGAAGCTGCATCAAAGCCTTCTGTATGCACAAGCATTAAAAAAAACGTATTTACATGTTTCTGGGTTTGAATGAGTTAGTTTAGTTCACATCAAAGTCCTTAACTCATTCACTGCCATTGACGGCTATAGACGTCAAAAATTCATTTGAACTATTTCTATTAGTTTAAC
Organism: Vanacampus margaritifer; assembly: GCF_051991255.1. Classification (NCBI taxonomy): domain Eukaryota; kingdom Metazoa; phylum Chordata; class Actinopteri; order Syngnathiformes; family Syngnathidae; genus Vanacampus; species Vanacampus margaritifer. The sequence goes on along the minus strand of NC_135440.1, from coordinate 25,779,667 downwards.
ATTTTTTCTACTTTTGTTAACAAGAGTATGAAAACCTCGATTTTTTTTTATTGGACATTCAGAAAATATATAAAATTTGTGATTAATCGTTAGTTAACTAGTGAAGTCATGTGATTAATTACAATAAAAAAAAAAAATCTAAAATAAAAAAAATATTAAAAAGGGGCGTCAATAGTTGACTCACAATCAATCACACATTTTATGTTCTAAATGTACAATAACTTTTTTCCCTGGTTTTCCTAAAAAATGAAATGAAAAAAAAAGTTCAATTAATAGAAAAAGTTGAGCAGAATTTTTGACGTCTATCGTCGTCAATGGCAGTCGATGCAAAGTTTTCCGCCAACGCCTCCGTCGTCCACGCAGGAGGCGCAGGCCATGCAAGAGAAGGTTTCCGCTCAGTACAAGAACGAGATCGAGATGGCCAAATCCCAGCGCGACTACGAGCTGAAAAAGTCGGCCTACGACGTGGAGGTCAACACCAAGAAGGCGGAGTCGGAAATGGCCTATCAGCTTCAGGTACGTCGTCCCCGCCCGCCGCCGCCGCCGGCACGGGAACCCGTCTCCGACCGTCGCGCTGCTGCCGGCAGGTGGCCAAGACCAAGCAGCGCATCGAGGAGGAGACGATGCAGGTGCAGGTGGTGGAGCGCGGCCAGCAGATCATGTTGCAGGAGCAGGAGATCGTCCGCAAGGAGAAGGAGCTGGAGGCAAAGGTCAAGAAGCCCGCCGAGGCCGAGAAGTATCGTCTGGAGAGGCTGGCCGAGGCGCAGCGGTAAACCAGCTGGGATGCTCGGAGGTCACGCCGCGGGTGGCGTCATCGTGACCTTTTCTCTTCTTCTGCCCCGCAGCCTGCAGCTCATCATGGAGGCTGAAGCTGAAGCCGAGTCCATCAGAGTGAGTCGTTTTTTTTGGATTGCTTACAGATGTCGCGATCGAAGATTTTTAGAATCCATGATTCCGATTCAATTGAATTTCCCTTCAAAGTGTATCACAAAAGCATTTTTTTTTTTACTGTTAGGGGTGCAGCGATCACAATTTTCTGGCCGATCACCGATCTTCCAAAATGAAGGAAATCGGGGCTGATCGGTGCACCCCTAATGATTGTTTATTAACCAGTGATTGGTGGTTCGTTCATATTTGTATATTGATTTAAAAAAAAAAAAGGGGGGGGGGGGATGAGGTTGTACTATGTTACCAGTTCCAGTCGTTGTTTTCCAAAGTAAAAACAGATGTTTGTCTTATTTTGATCAAACACAGAAGATAATAAAGTCTTCTTTCATGAAAGACTACAGAAATCAGTCAACAATTACTGTTGATATGCTGATTTGGACCATTTTAAAATAAAAAAATGACTCCAAACGATATTAACTAATTCACTCCCAACCATTCTCACTGAAGCAACCCCCTTCGCTCTCCTGGCTGTTTTACTGGATTTGGGCTGATTTTGCAAGGCCCACAGAATATTGTGTTCTATTGCTATAAAAAACATGGAACCTACCAAAAGAAAGATTAGAGTCGCTTCTTTCATCAGGAAAAAAGTGTATTTCTATCTGTTTCAGTTTTGCAGCAATTAGCATATAGCTAAGTTTCATCATTATTCACAAATCTGTTGAAAACACTGTGAAAAAGAGCTTGTTGCAACATGGCCCTGGCTGAGCTCTTATACTTTGCTGCCACCTGCTGGCCGTTTTTTTGTAATAACTACCATTGCTTTATGCGACCTCTTCAAATCAGAAGCTGCATCAAAGCTCTAGCATAAAAAAAACAACAACAAAAACGTATAAATATGTTGTTGGGAGTAAAGGACAAAGTATTAAAAATACATCTCTAAATTTTTGGGTTTGAATGAGTTAAAATCGATTTATTTGACAATCGATTACTTGCCGATTAATCGTGACAGCTCTCCTTCCAAATGCTTCGTTTGCCTGCCCGAACAACGTTCCTCTGTCTCGCGCGCGTAGATGAAGGGCGAGGCGGAGGCCTTCGCCCTGGAGGCCAAAGGTCGCGCCGAGGCCGAGCAGATGTCCAAGAAGGCCGAGGCCTTCAAGCAGTACGGCGAAGGGGCCATGGTGGACATGCTGCTGGAGAAACTCCCTCTGGTCGGCGCTCGGAACCGTCTCAAACTTTCTCCGTCGCCGCCGCCGCCATCCGCGCTGACCTCATCTTCGTCCCCGCAGATGGCTGAGGAGATCAGCAAGCCGCTGTCGGCGGCCCAGAAGATCACCATGGTGTCCAGCGGGGGGGGCCGACGTCGGCGCCGCCAAGCTGGCCGGCGAGGTCCTGGAGATCATGACCCGCGTGCCGGCGGCGGTGGAGAAGCTGACCGGGGTGGACATCTCACAGGTAGGCGTCGCCGTTGCATCAACCCGGAAGCCGGCCGGCAAATCCCGCGTGATCTAACGCGTTCGGCGGTTCCAGGTCGCGGGACCGACCCTTCGCGTGCATTAAGACGACGTCACGCCTCCTCATCGCTCGCCCCCGGTGCCTCAACGACCAGTCCTGTGACGCCATCGCCTTGCGTGCATGTGAGCTTCATCAAAACCGCGTTTGCATCCCTCTTCTTTCGCCTCCCGTCAGATCTGTTAAAAAAAAAAAAAAAAAAAAAAAAGGGCTTCTTGGCCCGCCGGAGAAAATCCGATCCGATCCGATCCGTTCGCTTGCGCCGCAAAAAGGTTTTCAGTGTGTCAGTAAATGTGTTTGCGTGTCGGACGACGGCGCCGAGCCCGGCGTCCGCTATATTCCAGCATATGGGAAATCACGATGGCTGATGCGCTTGCACGTCATTGAGCTGCGAATGAGAGAAGTTGGGCCTCACTGAAAACAAAAAGCGGGAACTTTCACAGAAGGAAAAAAAGAAGCCATTTTCATTTCAAGGTATAAAATTTCAGGAATAAGATCGTGACGGCGACATTCAAATTCAGAGGAAAAAGTTGTGATTTCTGGAATAAAGTCAAATGTTTATTAGAAGAATATCAATAATATAATTGTAACATTATAAGAGAGTCATTTTAGCATAGAAGTCGTAAAATTCAGATAATTTTATAAATGTTTGCGGAAAATGTGATGTGGTTCATAATAAAAGGATGTGTTGAGGCGTTCCAATAATAAAGTGGGAAAATTACAAGAATATAGTCAGAATTTAATAAGGAAAAAAAAGTCGAATCAAAATACCACAGAAAGTTGCGTAATATCAGGATAAAGTATTCATATCAAAGTGAAGTCATTTCATTTTTTATTTTTTATTTTTTTCTGGAGAGTGAAAGTGAAGTCATTTCAGAGTCTCAGACTTGTAGTTGACATTAAAAAAATATGTAAATTAAAATTGTTTTGGTTGTTTTCAGAAAAACATTTTAAAAGTGGAAAATGATGATTTTTACCCCCCTCAATTGATGAATGTGTTTTATGATATATTTTTTTTAACTCTTTGACTGCCAGACGTTTTCAGAAAAGGGATGCCGTGGGTGCCAGCCGATTTAAGCATTTTGACTGATCTTTCAAGGTCCACAGAAAATTATGTGTTTGGACTATGGAAACACACAGACTACCAAATGAAAGATTGGACTCTCATCTTTTATCAGGAAAAAAAAGTTTGTTTCTACCTTATTCCGTTCTTCAGTAATCAACAATAGAAAATGGTTAGTTTCACCTCTGTTTTGAAACAAACGTCTTTTAACGTCTTTGGCACTGCTCCATAGGATTTTACTAAACGTTATTGAACGTTTTTGGCAGTCAAAGAGTTAAGTATTAACATGTGTTCTTGGAAATTGGGAGATTTAAATTTGTTTTTTTTTCTTCGTTTTTTTACTTTTTGTCTCTCAAATTGCTAATTAAATTCACACGCCAATGACCGCCCTTCTTTTCAATGTGGCTCGAATCCTCTTCAATATGACGCAACTGAAGGATTTCATTTGAAGGTCAGATTTGAAAGGAATGTGGATGTTGGGCGCGAAACGCTGCGTGCGCGCGTGCACGTGACCTCCCGAAAGCGAAAGAAAGTGTTTTGGAACGTTCATGTACGCAAACAATGAACTAACTCTGCTTTGCTGACTAATTGTTGACATTTATCAAGATGCTGTCGAGCCCACTTTGAGGGTTTTGTAGTTTTTGTTTTTCTAAAAGTTTGTTACGCTTTACTAACAAAAGCCAAAGCTGGATGTCGTCACCGTGAAGTGCCTGCCTGCTTTCGAAACACAAATCAAATCCTCGTCAAACCTCAGCGCTCGTGCGCTCGACCCGTTACGCGTCAGGGAAGGACAAAAAAAATAAAATAAATCACCTTAAAATCGGAAACGGTTACAAAAGGGTGGGATTTTTTTTTTTTTTTTGTGGTAACTTTCCATGGGAAGATTTGGAAATAAAAAGTGTATAAAATGGTGGTTTATTCCCATGGAAGGTTTCCAACGTTGAAAACGGCTGTGATTTTGCAACCCAAACTGTTACAAGCCGTAAAATGCTGCCACTACGGACGCTTCTTTGATTTTCATCGTAATCCTTTTGAAACCTCGTCTGGTGACTAATCGTGTTTTTATGTTCGATAGCATGCGTAGCCTCGATGGGAGTGTGAAATGTTGAGCATTTGTCTGTATTCAAGTGACATTCAACAAATAAAAGTTGTGATTTAACGACAGAAGTTCTTTGTGGTTTATTTGAAAAGAGGTTAACTTTATTGAAACGTCTAGAAAAATAAACAGCGCGATGGATGACAACGGCATCAAAAGGTAGCAAGCGTTTCTACAAGAAAGACGGACTCCAAAAGGAGACTTTTCCGTATTAGTACAGGAAAATACACCATTTGCATTTCAAATATGTACAAACTAAACAACGCACGTACTATAAAAATACAGGTTTAGTTGAACTACAGTGTATCAAAAAAGGACTCAAACGGCACCACGGCCATTTGCAATCAGTAAACAACAATGCGGAGCCGCCATCTTGTCTCAGGACTGATTCAACAGTGCGTCACATTCCGATACGTCGCCGACTCGCAGACGGACTACTTTCCGTTTTTTTTTGTTGTCCTGACTGGAAGGGACATTTTGTGATTGGACAAAGCGTTGAATTTGAACAGATAACAAATTGAACCACTACATTATCATCAGCATCGGGTCCTTTTTTCAGTCCAGAAGAGTTCATTTGGAGTTTGGAAGTGCATTGCAAAACATAGCCTGTCGTCTGCGCCGCAATGAGTCACGTAGTCCATTGGAGAAAGTTTCGGATGTCCTTCACCAGGTTCGAGGGGAAAAAGTTTCCGGGGCGAGTTGGACTCAAGGCAGCTATGTGAACCACTACATTGTCATCTCAAAACATCCACCCACGTACGTATCCTTGTTCGGTGTTGTCGGAGGATGACAAGTCTTCCCATTTGAGCCCAAATTAAAATGCCATAGCAGCTATGTGAAACACTACACCGACGGTCGTTCGGGATCGCAATTGGAGCTGGAGTCCCTCCCAGTTGACTTGGGACGATGAGGTGGGGGGGGGCGGGGTCAGTCTGGACTCGATCGCTATCAACCCGAGAATCGAGGCTGCACGACTTCATGGAAGGCAGCTATGTGAATCACTTTACTTCCAGATGTTTATGTACCATATCGCTTTTGCTGTTCAGAGTTGTTTAGAGGGAGCTGGAGACTGATTTAGGGGTGAGTCGGTAAACCTACAGAACTGAATCCAAAGCAGGTATGTGAACCACTACACTAACAAGAAGTCTCATTTTAACCCATTCAGGGTTGCTGCATGAGCTGGACCTCATTCCAACCTACTTGGGGTGTGGATGACTGTAGACTGGTTTGTGGCATCACGCTATGTGAACCACTACACCAACAAGTCTCATCACCCAGCATCCACATAAACTTCATGGGGTTAACCACTACCACTACCATGTTGACTTAAGAGCAAGAAATGGGGGTCAGTCTTGAGATCAGACCAGCTTGTGCGAAAGGCAGCTATGTGAACCACTACACTACCAATGCCCCTCATTCTCTTCAGGATATAGCAAAGTGAGCAGATGTTCATCCCATCTGTCCTGAAGCAAGAGGTTGGGGACAGCCTGGCCAGAGCCTGGGCAGCTATGTGAACCGCTACACAAACCATGGCTCTCATGCCCCAACATGCATCCACTCTGGTGGACTAACTTGCATCTGCGTGAACCACTACATTCACCCACTTTTCTTTTTACGTCGCTTTTCTTCTATGGGTTTGGAACAGAAGCTGCCCAAAAGACAGCTACTTGAACCACTACACAGACAGTTCAGAGGGGCTAAAGCTGTGAAATGTTGTGACGCTCGTTAAGCTCCTGCACTGACATCTTAGCTCATTTCCTGTCCTTGTAAAAAAAAATAAATAAAGAGAAGAAAAGGCTCCTAATGCACATTGCACCCACCACCACTACACTACAAAATGTAGCTCGCTCAGCCTCGTATCTACCCCTATCAAGCTTAGGTTACTGAGGTTTTGGGGGGTGTGGGGGGAAAAAACTGAACCAGCAGCGTCTCCAGCAGCCCCGTCCACCCAAAGAGTACAAAAGATAACCGGTTGTAGAAACCCAAAAAAAAAAAAGCCGGTTGAAGCACTACGTGACCTTACACCATGTTCATGGCGTCCTCGGCCAGGAAGGCGTGGATGTGTCCGAAAGACGGCCGCAGCTTGCAGTCTCGGTTCCAGCAGCTCAACATGAGCTCGTAGAGACCCTGAGGGCACACGGCGGGCTTGCCCAGATACACCTGGCGGGGCGGCAAGTGAGGGGGTCATGGGGGGGTGTAGCGAGCGCGGGCGGACGGAAGGGAAGGTTCGGAGCGCTTACCTGTCTGCCCTGGTCTCGGAAGAACTCCCCGGCGTTGTCGATGACTTGCTCGTCCGTCAGGCTGGAGTACGGCTGCCCCTGACACACGCTCAGCATCTCCCACAGGGTGACGCCGAACGCCCACGCGTCGCTGGCCGTCGTGAACTTGCCCTGGAGCGACATCGCCACGTCGGAAATGTCTGCTCTTAATATTTCATTTGCGAGAAGATTGTTTTGGAATGCACGTGGAAAACATCCGCTACGCTAACCCAATAGCAAAACCTTGAAGTAAGTCCAAGTCTTGCATAAAATTCAAGGATGGCAAAAAAATGCTGAACAAAAATACAACCTTAAGTGCAAGAACTCATTTTATGCATTTTTCCCCACCAAAATCGACTAATTCAAAAATGTTAATATTATCAAAGTACAGGTTGTCCTCCAAATCCCCCCCCCGATTAAAACATATTCACAGATTTGCATATTTAGATTTTTTTCCTCTCTCCATTTTTTTTATTTTCTTCATATTTTGGATTTTACCCGTCTGCGCATTTTTGGAAAAAAAAGATACATTAAATGTTTATACGCATAAAAAAAAACTTTTGGATTTGTAAAAAATAAATTAAAAAATCACGTCAAGTTTTTGTGTGTGGCCCAAATGAGCATTTACAAATAGCCGGATTCATTGTAACACTTCACTGAGAATGCTGAGATGTTTTCCCAACAAAAATAAATCTGCTTTGAATGACAACATCAACCATCGTATGAATGAAGAAGAATTGTGAAAATTGGATAACGGGAATTATTTTTTTTTTTTTTGGTGTGTCAAAAAAAACCACCTTTTTGGGCAACGTTGATCATATTGTCTATAGATAATCACTTTAAAATTCCATTTTAACATATTTACTCATAAGCTCATATGGGCTAAAATTTCAAGGCGTTCTCCAAGTCGGCACCGAAATTATTGTGACGTTTCAAAAGGGCACATTTTCCTTTAAAAATCCGCCCTAAATAGTGCAGAAGATGGAACATTTTTGGTGAGAAGAACAGTAGAAAAGCTCAATTCCCAGAATGGACAATATATGTTATGTAGGATTCTAAAGGTCGCTCAATATGTTTTTTGTCACATTGCACTAATATTAGTCATTCTATGCAGAGGATAAAGATGACATGACTGATTATTGTTCAGTCTGTGGCTTAAAAGGTTCAAGCACCGCAACACAGATGCTAATTAGCGTTAGCATGAAGCTACGGGGCTAAAGGTCGCGCCATTGCCGATGACGTTGACCTCACCATGAGGATGCACTCCCACGCCATCCAGCGGATGGGCAGCACGGCCCGCCCTTGGATCCGGTAGTAGTCGCCGGCGTACAGATTCCTGCTCATGCCGAAGTCGGCGATCTTGATGTGGCGCTCGCCGCTGGGGTCGTCGTCGGCGCCGCTGTCGCCCCTCTCGCCGCCCACCAGGCAGTTGCGCGTGGCCAGGTCGCGGTGCACAAAGTTGAGCGAGGAGAGGAACTTCATCCCCGACGCGATCTGGCTGGCCATGGAGATGAGGGCCGGGTAGCTGCAGGGCGGGGGGGGGGGGTGGGGGAGACGCTCGGGTGAGGACGCCGCGCGTGCCAGTCACAATCGAGGTGGCGATTGGCTGAGTTTTCAAAACGGCTGAATTTTGGCGGCTATTTGTGTGACCTGATGGTGGGCGTGGCGTGCGAAGGTCCGCTCTTGTCCAGCAGCACTCGGTGCGACAGGTACTGGTTGAGGTCGCCGCACTCCATGTACTCGGTGACCATGCAGAGCGGGTCGCTGCTCACGCACACGCCCAGCAGGCGGATGATGTTGGGGTCCTTCAGGCGCGACAGGATCTTCACCTCCTTCAGGAAGTCGTTCCTGGCAAGCCAAATGCATGCGAGGAGAACATTACAGGCTTTTTTTTTTTTTTTTTTTTAAATCTTATTTTTTTTCATGTTCAACATTCAGTGGAAACAAGAAGACAATAAAGGTTGATTCATCTAAAAAATAAAGAGGAATTGCAGTAGACAAAGAAATACTGTAATAATTAAATACAATGTCTGTAAATAATTCAGTGTGATAGTGTTGCGCTTTCTGTTGTGCACACCTTGACCGCCTGGGGGCAGTATAACGCACAAATGTAATTTTATTACATCATGGCAGAAAGCACTCGTGTCATCATTTATTTGCATTTGTGTTTTTTTCCATTTATGTCACTATCATACAACTGTGTTTTTGTTTTGTTTTTTGTTTTTTTTGGGGGGGGGGGATATTTTCAGAGAAAAAAAACTCACAAATGTATGAGAAAAAAACTCATACACAAAAAATCAGAAATTTGCAAGAAATACACATTGTGACAAGTCATGCCTATTAACAGGTACACTTACAAACATTGTGCAGCGATGGGTCTTTTGTGCCTCGTCCTACGACCTCCATCCCGAAACATGTCATCATCTCGCAAATTTGCAAAGTTTATTTCTTATAAATTTGTGAGTTTTTCTCTGCCAAATTGCCATTTCCTAATGTTGCAAATATTTGAGTTTTTTTTCTCGTAAATTTGTGAGTTTTTTTTACTTGCAAATTTGCCACTTCATAATGTTGCAAATATTTTCTTTTTAAATATATATATATATCAATACATATATTTATAATGCAACATCACACACATCCCAACAGTGCCACTTAAGAGCAAACAATGTGAATTGCGTCACTTGATGGCAATCCGTGTAAACGTCAGGACACCAACCTGGCATTTTTCGAAGCATCAGGCCGCAGTATCTTGACAGCCACCAGCAGAGGGCGACCTTTCCTCACGTTGAAGGGGAACTCCAGATTGGGAAGGTCCTGAGGGTTTTCAATCTCGCACAGGTGCACCTTTCATGAGAACAATGGAGACACTGTTGAACCGCCATTTGCTAAACCCCAAAAATAAGCACCAAGCAGTGTTCCATGCATATTTGCAGATATGGAGGGGAAAAGCTACTGAGCGGTGCAAATGTCAGCTACGCGAGGACTGTAACATATTTGAGTCATTTTGGCCAAGGTGAAAAACTTCTACTAAAGTTATTTTCTGCGTCTTTTATCTTTTAGAATTCTGAATTTGAACACCAAGTCCACATGGTAGGATTTGTACCTCCCCAAACTGTCCTTCCCCGAGCTTCTCCTTGAAGACGAGACACTGGCGCTGCAGCTCGGGCAAGGGGCCGGCGTCGGCGGCGCCCGGGCTGGACGAGGTGAGCGCGGGGACGGCGTAGGTGTTGTTGCCGCTGACGCCCTGCAGGCTGACGATGTCGGCCTCGGCGTAGTGCGGCACGCTGGGCGGCAGAGGCGGCGACACGGGCGGCGAGAGGGCCGGGTACGGCGGCGAGCCCGGGTAGGGCGGAGGCTCGTCCTGCGTCGGGGGGAATCCCTTCTCCGGGGCCGACTCGGAGCCGCACGCTGGGGAAGAGGCGGGCGGACGTTGAGGGTGAAATGCGAAGGGATTGAGCGGACGGCACACGTTGGCGTCGGTTCCGCAAGATGATTTTGTTTGAGAAAACGTGTGGATACAGTTGAAGTCTTAAAAGTGAAACCAACCACCAAGACGAAAAGGATGGCGTTTGTCTGTACGTGCTCCGGTGAGCGGACTGGAGTCAAGTTGATGTCACTTTGCGCTCAAAGTCACGTGTGACGGGCTTTAGCTCACCCGCTAAATATCTCGCCTCAAACACTTGTGGAGAAATATGTCATCACTAATCATTCATACTTTTTCATTTGAGGAAGAAATTATACAAAAATATGAACAAAATGTTGAGGTAAGATATATATATATTTTTTAACTCATTCACTGCCATTGACGGCTATAAACGTCAAAAATTTATTTTAACTATTGCTATTAGTTTAACTCCCCCCCCCCCCCCCACACACACTTTTGTTAACAAGAGTATGAAAAGCTAGACATTAAAAAATATACATATTTTATTTTAAAAAAAAAAAATTTTAAAAGAAAAGAATATAAAAAATTAGGGGCGTCAGCCGATTAAAATTTGTTTTCATTTTTGTCAATGAATATCATGCATGCGTGAGCTTTCAGGGTTGATTTTTTATTTTCTTCCCCTCTTTGGTATTTACTTCATTACACAATACTTTTTTTGTTTTGTTTAAATGTTGCACTTGACAAATTCTCAAATATATTTTTAAAAATTACCACTAATACTAAAACTACCCAAAAAAACTCAATTGAAACAAATCATTAAAAACAAACTTTTTTTTTTTTTTTGTCACAACGGTGGAAAAAAAACAACTACTGTATAATGAAAAAGGTGTTATCCATGTGTTTCATGCTGCCCCCTTGTGGCCAAGATGCGCACAACAGAAGGAGCAGCAGAATGGCCTTTGAATGGAAGCAAAAGTGGCAGTTGTCAAATGAGAAAAAAAAATAAAATTCTTGACATTTTATTAAACTATGTCACTACTGTACGTTTTTGTAAAGTAAAACTTTTATTTTTTGGGGGGGGGGGGGGGGCTCCACTGCATCTACTAATAAAGTCACAAAAGGCTGCCAGTAATAAAATTCAGACAAGTGACCGTACGGATTACCAGGATATTGAGAGCTTCACCAAGAAGGCATCTGACAACAAACGTGTCTTATTAGAAAAAATAATAATAATAATAAAAAAATAAAAAAAGGAACCCAGCACACACGGCAAGAGTAAAAAGCAGTGAAGTCAGACGCATGCACGACAAGAAGAAGAGCGACTACGCTACACGGCAGCCAATTTGACAGGCGGCTTTTGTCGTCCCAGTCCGAGTCGTCTTACCGTGGGCCACATTGAGACTCTTTTCCTGAGCCTGACCGGTGCCGGGCCCGGAGCCTTTCCTGCGATCTGACAGGAGCAGGTGATAGGCCGGGTTGTTTAACAGCAAGGCTGGGAGAGCACAAACGCACACAACACAACACAACGCACACAAAATACACACAGGAGCAGACGAGGCGGGCCCGCCGCGTCGAGTAGACACGACAAAACAAAAGAAGGTCGCGTTAGCGTGTGGTGGTGGATAAAAACAAGAGGATGCGGATGCGAGTGGCGCACACGGCAAGCACGAGCAACGAGCAAGGTCGGTTAACAGCAAAGCACACAATTGGCTGAAATGCGCTTTTTCACTCCAGTTCTTTTAAAAGCGCAGACGGCATGCCAAGCTGCTGCCAAGCATGCCCCTCCCCCTTTCCTCATTTGGACTTCCTGCTTTTCGTACATTTTTTGTTGTTGTCGTTTTTCTCCCCGCGGAACAAAAGCTGCTTTGTGCCCTTGCGAGCGGCGCATCCTCACGCAGGCATTCGTCCGCACGCGCTTTTGCTGACTTGTGCTCACATTTGACACGGGAGGGAAAAAAAACTGGGTTGACTAAATATGTTCTATGGACAAAAAATATTGGGACACGCCTCTTAACTCACTTCCATCAAGACATTTTGGACAAACAGACTTTTCTCTTCGCAACGCAGAAAAGAAGCAAGCTGCGTAATCCTTAAGTAGAAAAATAAATAAATAAATAAATAATAAATAAATAAATCAAATAAAAAAGAAAGCGCTGTTAAAAAACAGAATAATCAACATAAAAAAACAACTAAATTATAATTACACAAAAATTTCTATTTTTTTATCAATTAACTTCATACATGAGCTTTCGGGATTTATTTAAAAAATATTTTTTTTCAATAATGGTGTTCAGCCATACAGAAAAAGGAAGGTCGAACAGTTGTTTGGTAATTGGAGTTTACTTAACAACATTACTTATGGTGACTGCAAAAAAATTTTCTTACATTGAAAAAAAATAAAAAATTATATATATATACTAAAACTAAGAAAATGTTTGAAAGTGCTATATAAATAAAATTATTGAAAATTAAGCATTTTGGACTAAATCAAAAAATAAAAGTCAAATGGAAATAAAAAAAAAAAAATTCTTACATTGAAAAAAAAAGATATATATATATATATATATATATATATATCATTTTTTTGAACTAATACTAAAACTAAGAAAATGTTTGAAAGTGCTATATAAATAAAATGATTGAAAATTAAGCATTTTGGACTAAACCCAAAAATAAAAATAAAAAATGATATATATATATATATATATATATATATATATATATATATATATATATTATATATATATATATATATATATATATATATATACTAATACTAAAACTAAGAAAATGTTTGAAAGTGCTATATAAATAAAATGACTGAAAATTAAGCATTTTGGACTAAATCCAAAAAGAAAAGTCAAATGGAAATAAAAAAAAAATTTCTTGCATTGAAAAAAAAAAAAAATTGTATATATATATATATATATATATACTAATACTAAAACTAAAACTAAGAAAATGTTTGAAAGTGCTATATAAATAAAATGATTGAAAATTAAGCATTTTGGACAAAATCCAAAAAGAAAAGTCAAATGGAAATAAAAGCTATATGAAAAAATCCTAAACTATTACAACAATGATAAACCAAAGAGTCAAAAACCAAATTACAAAATGACAACACTCACAAGGAGCTGCTGCGGGCCACAACTCGCACCGAGATGCTCACCCTGAAAATAACCAGCTAACCTGAATTCAGCCCCTGAAGTCACTCGCTAGGCCACGCCCCTTGAAGACACGCAACCAACACAGATACGAAAGTATGCACAGTCATTGCCAGTTGATCTCTTTATTTTTTAAATGATTTTTTTTCCTTCCGTGTCCCAATACTTTTGTCCACATATGGATTCCAGCGGCATTCCAAGCCGAAAGCGCAAAAGCTTTTTGCACGCTTGAAGACACGTGAAAAGGACAAAGTGCACGCGCAGGCGGGACCTACCGGTGCTGTCGCGGTGGTCGCGCGGGTGCAGCAAGGCGCTGGGCTCCTGGTACTCGCTTTCGGCCTCCCGCTCGGGGTCGTCGGGGAAGGTGTGGATGCGCTGGTAGCGGCTGGAGTAGCTGTGCGTGTTGTTGATGACCACGTTGTCGGAGGGAACCGACAGGTGCACGCGCAGCTCGTCGCTCGACAGGCCGCCCTGAGCCTGCGCCAACGGGACCAATTCATGTCATGGTTTGAACGAGTGCGCCACATCGACTGAATGGATTCGACTCATTCACTCGCGGCTATTTTCACTGAAGCAACTCCTTTCGCTCCCGGACGTTTGACTGGATTTCAACAGATTTTGTAGAACCCACAGAATATTCTGTTCTATTGCTATAAAAACATGAAACCTACCAAAAGGAAGATTCGAGTCTCTTCTTTTATTAGGAAAAAAAAAGTTTCTATCTGTGTGGGGAAAGAGCTTGTTGCAACATGGCCCTGGTTGATCTCTTATACTCTGCTGCCACCTGATGGCCGTTTTTGTAAAAACTACAGTTGCTTGCAAAAAAGAAACAGATAAAAATATTTTTTCTCGAATCTTTCTTTTGGTAGGTTCCATGTTTTTACGGCAATCGAACACTATATTCTGCGGGCCTTGCAAAATCAGTCAAACAGCCGGGAGCGAAGGGGGTTGCTTCAGTGAAAGTGGCTGGGAGTGAATGGGTTAAAAAACTGAAATTACAACTAAAACTAATAAAAACTTGACTCAAAAGAAGCTTTAAAAAAAAAAAAACTAACAAAAATGCTCAAAAAATATTTTTAAAAACTAAATGTAAAAATCTAAAGTCAAAACAAAATACATAATGAAAAATGGCAAACTATTATAACCCCGGTACAGAACTCCGGAAATCAAACTGGCGTGAGTAACGCGACGCAGAAGTTCACTTTGCGAGAGACGAGAAGTTAGCAGAAGTCATCGATAAGTTCCCGCCAACGGCAACACTCATTTGATCTTTCGCCGTTCTACGACAACGCGCGCGACGCCCGCATCTCCCTCGACGCCGATTGGCTGTCGCGAATTTGACCTGCGTTGCGGAGGCGCTTTTCATCTCACCTTCCCCAGCAACTTCTTCCAGTACTGCCGCCACAGAATGACGGCGATGACGGCCAGCAGCAGCAGGATGATGCCCACCAGGCAGCCAATCAGGATGGCCGTGTTGCTGCTGTCGTCCTTGGCCACGGGAAGCCCCGCCCTCGGGGACACGCCGGCCAACTCGGAACCTGCGTGGGAGGAGAGCGAGCGGGTTGACCTCACCTCCATTTGAGATGTGTGCATTGTAACAGAGTTTCAAACAGCCGGCACACGCACACACATGCACAAAACACACACACACACACCTTGTCTGCTAATATGCGAGTGATTCATACCACGCGTTGGACTCCGCTCGGAGAAAAGAATGTGACGCGGCCTCCTTTTGTGCACACGATGTATTGGACTCAGAGGTCATTTAATCCCCTCTGAAGGTCATATGAGGCATGCAGGTATGCGAGCGCAAACGCCAGCACAAAGAAAGACAAGACGGTCGTTCTCCCACACGCACGCACGCACGCACGCACGCACGCACGTATCAGTCCGTCAACACAAAGTTGCTAAAAAAATCCTCAAACTGGTGAACAAAGCCTGCCACAGTGTGCAAACGCCCCAAAACATGCAGGAAGCCATTTTGTTATTGTCCGTTAACATGATGATGATGTTAGTGTTTCCTTCTGTATACATCGCACTCTAAAAAACAGTTGGGTCAAAAGTAACCCAATTATGGATCAAAAATGGATCCGACCAATATTCATGAGTTGTTTTGACCCAAGTCTAGACTCAAAGTTGGGTCAAATCGACCCACGTAGAGGATTGGTCCATTTTTGACCCATAGTTGGGTTATTTTTTTTAACTGTTTTTAGAGTGTGGAACCTCTAAAGTTGGAATTAAATGATGATTTTTGGAAGAATACCCATGAAGATAAAACTCAGCATGGGTGTCAAACTTATGGCCCGTGGGCCAGAACCAGCCTATCAGGAGGTCCCATCTGGCCGTGAGGACAAAACACAAACGGCAGTTTTTCCATTCAAATCAACTGTTGTTGCTCATTTTGACCACTGGAAGGCGCACTGACGAGTCTGACGACCACTTAAATGACATTCTGGAATTTGGCTGAACCTTAAAATTTGATGCAAATTTTTTTGCGCCGAAATGTCAGATTGCTCTGCAGGAAGATGATATTGAATTTTCAGAATGTGCTTGTAATTATTTGCACCCCCCCCCCCCAAAAAAGACATATTTTGACCTGTGATGAGGCCATGGACATACTGGTCCGGCCCATTTCAAATTAGTGAAAAAGTGGCCGCAGAATTCAAAAGAGTTAAACACCCCTTTTGAATTTAATTCCCCCCCCCCCCCCCCCTGTTGTCTGTGACGACAAATCAAGCACACAACTGTGAAGCCTTTTTCCTTTGAATGCAGAAGAAGGTGTAATCTGTCCAAATGGTTCTGGCTGTATATAAAATGGCTTTAGTGTGATTAATCAATTAAACTTAAAGAAATTGAAAGTTTTCTGAATGAAAAGCAAATTTGAGTTCCAACTTGAGATGTTCCACTGCAATTCGTGCTCCCCCCACTTAACAGAGAGGAGGCGGCGGGCGAGCAGCCTCCCTGGCTTCAGCCTCAATTCGTCTCACCTGACAGTGTCCAATTAGCGGTGGTGTCCATTATGAAGGCGGAGCTGGCGGTGGGAGGAGGTGCTGGAGGAGGAGGAGGAGGAGGAGGAGGAGGAGGAGATGGACAAAGGAGGAGGGTGTGAATGAGCAGAGGTGGTGAAGGAGAAGAGAGACAATGAGGAGGGACGAGGTCTGCCAGAGAAGTGCAAATGCACCTGTGTCTGCACCTTAAGAGTCTGAATCCAGGTGGGATTATAAAAAACTATATTTAAAAAAAAAAAAAATAAATTCTGTTACTTTCAGTCCTTTTACTTAAATGGGGAGTTTCAATAAAACAATGACATGAAAAATGAATTTGCCTAAAATGGAGTAGTATACATTAGGGGTGGGAATCTTTGAATGTCTCACGATTCGATTCGATTTTTGGGTGTGCGATTCGATTCAGAATCGATTTTCCATTGGGAACGATTTTTGATTCGAAATGATTTGATTGACAATGATTTTTGCTTCAATTTATAGATGTTCAAGGAATCGTAATGATCTACTCCAGTCTGACTCGCTAATGCTAATTAGCGTGCTACTCGCGGCACTTATCACGCAAAAGAACGGCTCCACGCTGCAAAGAAAACTACTTTTATTGGAATAACTTGAGCGTAACTTTTTCCTTCTACTCTCTAATGTGGCTACAACTTAACGGTGTATCAGACCGCGTGGAACCACACTGCCCCTAAGTGGCCAAATCGGGTACAACATAAACAGCGCTCCCAAGGAAGGCACACACAAAGGCAAAATGGTATAAAATAATTGAAATAAAATCGATTTTGGGACATTCAAAATCGATTCTGAATCGTACTAAATGAGAGTCGCGATTCTTATGAGAATCGATTTTTTTGGGGCACACTCCATGTGCATTATCTAGCAGCGCCTCCGTGCACAATGTCGTTCAGTTTGACAAAGATAAAGAAAGGCTGGTGGATGAGGAGGAGTGAGGCACGATTGGCAACGATGAGCCGGCAGGAGGAGGAGGAGGAGGCCGAGAGCGAGATCTTGATGAGCCCGACCGACTCACCAGAAGCGGCGGCGGTGGCGTTGAAGGCGGCGCGGCTCGGGGCGGGAGAGGAGGAGGTGTTGTTGACGGATGGAGAGGAGCTGGTGGTGGGAGGATGGCGACCATTCGTCTGTGTCACGTCCTTTTCAAGAGCGTCTGGAGGGGGAGGAACCAGAGAAAGTGTTTGGAGAAAAACACATTTCAACAGCCAGTCGTCCATTTTATATCCTTCTTGATCTCATCAGGGTTGTAGGCCATTTATGTTTTTTTTATTATAATTTTTGGGGGGGTATTTATGAATTTTTTTTAAATATTTATCATTATTATTATTTTAAATTACTTTTATTTATTATTTATTCGTTTTTTATTGTCATTACATTTTAAAGTGGTCAACTTTAAAACAACAACAACAAAAAAAGAGCGCACGATTATTTTTGTAAAAGCAGACTTGATGGTAAAGTTCACCCAACGGTAAAGTGCAGTTGTCGTTCGTAAATAAAATGTGGCGGGGAGCTGAAGTTGTCAGTCCAAAGTTTTGTTTATTGCCTGTAATCCAAACAACGTTTTATTTATCAGCAGAGTTTGGCAGTTTGTTTTTTTTTCGCTTGTCGGGTTTGTTGTGATTACGGGTTACTTTGCGACAACTGATGTCCTTTTTGGCCGTTTTAGAGGAAGGGCAGTTGAATGCGCCTCACAGCTCGACTCCTCCTACTTTGCAGAGGATATCGTTTGTTTCCAGCCTGAGTGCGTTTGAGTCAATAAACGGGGAGCGCGCACAGCATACAGACTGCGTAAATTCAAGGAGTACACGCCTCCCGCCGAGGCCGGGATGAAATCGATGGAGCCTAAAAATTGTGGAACAAGTTGCCGGGTTTACTTGGCGGGCCGTGACATCGCCGGGGAATAAATAAGCTTCACTCCACTTTTTTTCTTCCCAGGCTGCCACGCGGCGCAAATAAAAAATGCCCAGACGAGCGTGATAACGCATCACAATGGAAAAGAAAGAACGCAACGAGGGACAAAACAACAAAGCGCTTCAAGACTTGAGAAACTGAATTTATGGAACCGCAAAGAAACTTGCGATGATGAGCACATCATTGCAAACGAAACGATAACATTAAAAAGGCAGAATAATGGATTCATCCGTTAGTAATAGTAGTAGCAGTAAAAGAAATAGAAATAGTTGAGTACTCGGAGTAGTGCTGAATGTACAGTAACGATAGTAGAAGTATTGTAATTAAAAGAGTAGAAGTACTGCAGTGGCAGTATTTGTAAAAGAAGCAGCTGTAGTAATTGGAGTAATGTAATCAGAGTAATACAGAAGTACCGGGAGAGTAATAATAGTTTGGGGAGAGTACTAAGAAGAAGAAGTAGTAGTAGTCGTGGAAGAAATAAATAATAATTGAAGTAGTAGTAGTGGAAGTCCTTTTTTTTAATTTATTGCACAAAAACAATTTACAAACTCTCGCTGCGAGATGACATCTAAAACGCAAAAAAAAAAAAAAGAATTATTATTATTTATTTTTACAGCCTGGCATTCTATGTACGTTCTCACTTAGCAAAAACATAAATACTTAAAGACCTCATCACAACGCAACAGATCGTCCGTATTCAAGTCTTTGACCAGGAAGCAAAATGTGATTGCAATTCAACCTTAAACAAAACAATGGATGGCTTTCTATTTTTGCCATTTACATTTGCGAATATGGCATTTACCCATAATTATTATTATTATATTACAAATTTGTCAAATCATAAGGAATTTGGTCCAAATTTAGTTTTGGTTATTTTGTCCAATTTAATTAACATCCTTAATGTTACATTATTCCCAAAATTCCTTCCTTTTACTACAACCTCCACCTCAAACCCGAACCGCATTTTCAACATAGCTGCATGTACAATTTTAAATTGCATTTCTTTTCTTTTAGAAGTAGTAGAAGAAGAAGAAGTAGTAGTAATAGAATAATGCAATAACAGTGCTAGTACCAGTATTAGTTGTAGAAGTACTCTAGTAGTGGTAATGTAGTTGTAGTAATAGTAATAGTAGTAGCAAGAGTTTTTTTTTTTGTAGAACAATCACTGTAGCAGTACAGTCGTAATAGTAGAAGTAGTACAAGTACTAGTACTAGTAGCGGAAGAAGTATCCGAGTAGTGTTTTGTAGTAGAAGTACTGTATAAGAGTAGTCAAAGTAAAATTGTAGTGGTAGCGGTAAAAGTAAGAGTAATATAGTAGAGTCGGACTAAGAGTAGTATCCTAGTAGTGTAGTAGTAGTAAGAGAAGTATCCTAGTAGTGTTTTGTAGTACAAGTGCTAGTACTAGTAGCGGAAAAAGTATCCGAGTAGTGTTTTGTAGTAGAAGTACTGTATAAGAGTAGTCAAAGTAAAATTGTAGTGGTAGCGGTAAAAGTAAGAGTAATATAGTAGAGTCGGACTAAGAGTAGTATCCTAGTAGTGTAGTAGTAGTAAGAGAAGTATCCTAGTAGTGTTTTGTAGTACAAGTGCTAGTACTAGTAGCGGAAAAAGTATCCGAGTAGTGTTTTGTAGTAGAAGTACTGTATAAGAGTAGTCAAAGTAAAATTGTAGTGGTAGCGGTAAAAGTAAAAGTAATATAGTAGAGTCGGACTAAGAGTAGTATCCTAGTAGTGTAGTAGTAGTAAGAGAAGTATCCTAGTAGTGTTTTGTAGTAGAAGTACTGTATAAGAGTAGTCGAAGTAAAATTGTAGTGGTAGCGGTAAAAGTAAGAGTAATATAGTAGAGTCGGACTAAGAGTAGTATCCTAGTAGTGTAGTAGTAGTAAGAGAAGTATCCTAGTAGTGTTTTGTAGTACAAGTGCTAGTATTAGTAGCAGAAAAAGTATCCGAGTAGTGTTTTGTAGTAGAAGTACTGTATAAGAGTAGTCAAAGTAAAATTGTAGTGGTAGCGGTAAAAGTAATATAGTAGAGTCGGACTAAGAGTAGTATCCTAGTAGTGTAGTAGTAGTAAGAGAAGTATCCTAGTAGTGTTTTGTAGTAGAAGTACTGTATAAGAGTAGTCAAAGTAAAATTGTAGTGGTAGTCGTAGAGGTAAAAGTAAGAGTAATATAGTAGAGTCGGACTAAGAGTAGTATAAATGCAACACGTAGAAGTAAAAGGTAGGAAGTAGCAAAAGATGTCGAAATCTCAACATTCGTAGCGTCGGTTGTTACCGGAGAGGAAGGAAATCTCGCTGAGCAGCATCCATCGGTCGGCGAAGTAGAAGGTGCATCGCAGGATGTGCGCCAGGCGGCCGTCCAGCGCCAAGGAGAGCGTGCGGGACGACGGGTCCTTGAGGTCGTCCAGGGGGACGTGCAGGGCGAGGGCCGGCGACGACCACGGCTGCAGCAGGCCGGCCTTGAACGCGCACTCCACCTTGTTGAACACGCGCACGCCCCGCGTGTGCCGGTTGTTGCTGTGCACCTGCCGACAGGACACACGTCACGTCAAGTGGGTTCCCGGTGCGGATGGCGGGGGGAAGTTCGGTCGCGGATGCGGGCCGGCTGGACGGACGCAAATTCAATTAAGAGACAAAACCGTCCCACAACGTGTCATCGTTAAATTGCTTGTGGAAGGTGCGACGCGGCGCCACCGCGGATGAACGAGATGAGAGAGAAAAAGTGCTCGGGAAAACTTCGGGTAGAGTCACTCGACGCTTTTTCTTGGGCTTTTAGTGGCTTTTGATGCTGCGTTCGAGGACGGTGGGAAGTCGGACATTTCCCGACATCAACGCTTTCGAAGACAACAAAGATGGCTGACTCGTTGCTCTGGTTAGCATAGTCAGTCGAAATCATGTTGGGTTATGTAAAGTTACTCTTTTTGAATAACTTCATTGTTCTAATAAATAAATAGACATTTATAACCGTTTAAATGATGTTTTGCCATTCACGGTCTTTGTTTCTATGCCATTGTCGACTCGAGTGACGTCAGATTTAAACCACTCGGTGAAGTTGCGGTTCCCCCGACTGCCTCCCAGGAGGCGTTCCTGTGCATACTTCCTGGTATGAAGCCGAAAATGTCCGATTTCCCACCTTCCTCGAATGCAGCATGGAATATTCGACTTTTCGGCAGTAAAAAGTTCATATTTTGTCCAGAATGAATTTGATATCTTCATTATTTTTCATGTACAATTAATATCTTTAAAAACAAATTTTTCCACCTGTGCTGAGGAAGTAACAACCAATCACGGCTCAGTTTGCTGACCAAACCCGGAAAACAAGTGAGCCATGATTGGTCGTTACCTGCTTCCTCAGCACAGGTGATGTCATCTTCAGTCGACAGCGAGTGGAAAAAGGAGTTTTTAAAAGTATGAATTGTCCTTGAACAACAATAATGTAGTTATCAAATTAATTCTGGAGAAAATACTAACTTTTTACTGCTGAAAATGACTCAATGAGTCAAGTATCCCTTTAAATATGCTTGGTTGCATTTTATTTGTATTTCATTTAATTATATTTTTGCATACACTCATTTAAATTACCAAGGCAGCGTATTAGACATTACAGAGTAAATCCAATTAAAATGTTGGAGAAAAAAATGGCCACTTGTAATAAGAGCTCAGGGAGGCTTATGAGTGTGTAAATATTTTTTTTTAAATGAAGGCGACAGTTTGATCCCCGGACTCGATTCATTCAATTTGTTTTGCAATTTAAAAAGATTCATCCGCGTCGACGACATCCAACGTGATTTTGCAGCTACGATCACGAAAATGAGCCCGACGTAAACGAAGCGCACGCGGCGGAGGCGGGCGGGCGCGCGCGTGGTTAAGCCGCCACTTCATTCCGAGCCTGTCACCTGGAAGTGGATCCAGATGTTGTCAGGCAAGCAGCTGCGCCACATGTTGAGCCGCCCGCCAGCCTCCTGCCAGCCGATTCTTTCTGCACATGCGCGCGTTCGAGCCAAGGTCGCGCCGCTTTGCTTTCAATAGAATCCCAACGGACGCAACTACAGCTTCACGACCCCCCCCCCCCTCCCCCCCCCACCTCATACATTGTGTTGAAGGAAGTGCAGGTTAACACACGCGTGAGGTCACATTCAACTGTGTCCGACTTATGTTAAGTAACTTTGCTCGAATGGAGCTGGCGTTCCCACTCGTGACAAATCCACGGCGTCATGTTAGTTGAGGTTAGTGTTGGAAAACCCCTGGTGAAAATCCAGGAAACGATCTTGGGAGTAAAACACCGGGCAAGCGTTGCAAGGGAAAGATGAAAAACAATGCGTGTGCAACTGGAGGATTTATTACAATAACACGGCGGGCATGCGGTGAAGGAGAAACATAATACAATCGTAAAAACACCGGCCGAGCTTGTCAGCGAAAGAATCTTGTTTCAACAAAGACGGCACACAATCTTCTCACACGGGCTCAAGTAAGAGTTGGTATCAAAGTAATTGCGATCGTTTCGGGGGGGTTTGCTGAAAATTGCTTTCATTGTAAATAAAGGTTATGAAAAGAGCACATTTTACGAAAAGGGGGCTGGGCTAATGGCCCAAAAATAATGTTTTTTCAGTCATTCAGGAAGATTAACTCATTCAAACCCAAAAAGGTATAAATATGTTTTTTAATACTTTGTCCTTCACTCCCAAAAAATGCTATATATGTTGTTTTATGTTTTTGTTTTTTTATGCTAGAGCATACAGAAGGCTTTGATGCTGCTTCTGACCTGAAGGGGTCGCTTAAAGCAATAATAGTTATTACAAAAAAACAGCCAGCAGGTGGCAGCAAAGTATAAGAGATTAGCAAAGGCTACGTTGCAACAAGCTCTTTTTTGCCATTGCTTTCAACAGCTTTGCGAATAAGGATGAAACTTCGCTATATTCTAATGCTAATCGCTGCAAAATGGATACCAAGATACTTTTTTTCCTGATGGAAGAAGAGAGTCTAATCTTTCTTTTGGTAGGTTCCTTTTTTTTTTTTTTTGCAATAGAACACAATATTCTGTAGGCCTTTGCAAAATCAGTCAAAATCCTGTAAGACAGCTGGGAGACAATCGATTTTAATCTAATAAACCCAATTTTTTTTTTAAAGGTTTCATTTATTCACAAATAATTCCTGTGTAAAATGTACACACAACAATAATGTATACTGATTCCAAATCAGTTTTAACATAAACTTAACAATAGTTGGAAAAATTACAACTCGCAATAACATTTGGAGTTTCTGCCCGACGACGACGACATACATCGTGCATGACGTCGCCATTTCTCACGCTCCTTTGGGGGAAAAAGCCTTTCTCCAAGCGTATTGTGGAGGTTGCTCGGATCACATGACCTGCCGGAGTGTGTGCAGAGCTTCATTAGAGCCATAAATAAAGCATTAGCCTCGTGTACTCCCCATTAGCTCGCCGTGATGCTTGACTTAGCGCAATGAGGTTATTTATTTATCAGATCAAAGCCTTCATTTAAATGAAGAAAAAAAAAAATACGACTTTTTGTCAGCGCGCTTATCTTGTGTTTAACACATGGAAACCGTTTTGAACGTGCTTAATAACAATAACGCGTATTTACAGACGTTCATAAAAGTGTTTTATTCATGAGTACCCTTGATTTATGCATCGAGTTTTTCCCCCAGAATTCAATTGGGGTTGCGCTCTCCAAAGTGGAAATGAGTTGGTGGCGCTACAAAGAACATCTGGAGGCAAATCATTATTTTGTGGCCACTTGCGCCCCGAGTGGGGATTGCAAGTGAATGCAGACAGGAAATTGAACGGGGAGCGACGTGAACGGCAAGAAACAGCGCGTTCGCTTTGAAAATATGTCGCCGAACAGACAAAGAAGTTCCAATGGGATCGCAAAGATCCAATTTGAGGATTTAAGATGTAATCTTTGACATTTTGGGGTAAATAAGCCCCCCCCCCCCCGGCATGTGTGAGTGCAATGGGAGTGTGAAAATGGTGCCAAACTGAATTCCCCCTCTTGAGGGATAATTAGAGGATTCGACTTCATTTTCTCTCTCAAGACAAAGCCGGCTCAATACTTGCTTGCGACTATGCGGCATTCCATAAAATGGCGACATTTACTGCCGACAACACACCCAAAGGCAAAAAGAAGGAAAGAAAAAATGGCTGCGCCCGTCATAAATCTACGCATTAAAAATTGTTAACGGAGCATCCATAAGGTCACTCGGATCAAATTTAAGACCTCGTGTATGGCAGGACAAACACAATATTAACATTTTAAGAAATGCTGCTATGATATTTTAGAATTTTTATATTACACAAAATATGTCTTGACATTTTTATCGGTTTTGTGTAAATAAAATATCCTTTATTGCCACCCTCAGCGGAAGGTTCATGTCAAACGACCACATAGCTACCGCTACCTTAATGCTAACAAAGCTACAAACTCCATCGGCACCTTCAGTGTAGTATATCTTTGTCTACTGCCCCCAGTGGCCAAGATGTGCACACCAGAAGGATGAGCACAATGCACATTGAAAGAGACAAAACAGTTTAATTCTTTGAAATTCAATCTGTTTGTATGTTTATATTAGGGGTGTCAAAATTAGCGTGTTCATTTTTGAGTTGGGTTAAAATTCTTCTCGCGCCACAAATTTTTTGATTGCGTGATTAATGACCGTCCCTTACTGGTGTAATTCCAGTCGCGACGCAAAATTTAGCAGTAATAAATGTAATCATAATGCATATATTTGTGGAGACTGGGGTCAAGTTGTATTTTACAATTTCAAAAATGTGCAGGATTTCATGTTAAAGTTTAGAAAGCTCTTCATATGAAAGGAAAAATGCACTGAGCTGTCACCAACGTCTGACAAATGCAATTATGCCATCTAGTGGCAGAAAAATGACCTCGACACAAATCAATATCACAACTCATTTTTTACAGTACAGTGCATCTTTTTAATTTTAACTCAATTTTATTTATGAATTATGAGAATTAAAAGATGCAGCCACATTTTTATTACTTTATCATTTTTCCCACTTTTATCTTAACAAGAGTATGAAAATTAAAAAAAATAAAACTATGTTTTATTGTACATTTAGAAGAGATATAAAATTTGCGATTAATGGTGAGTAGAAGTCATGCAATTGTTACGATTAATCATTTTAATCGCCAGACACCCCTAGTTTATATGTAAAGAATTTTATTATAGGACATAATTCTTTCCTCATTAAAAAAACATGGGGGAGGGGTGGTTAATGGTATTTCCATTCATTTCAGTTGGAACAGACGATTTTACAAGTGTTTTAAGATACTAGCATGGTCGCGCAACAAATTAAAATCAAATACTAAGGTACGATTGTACTGACTTTTAAATGTGACGTTTTGAAGAGCAGTTTAAAAAAAGATGACATACGACTAAAAATGGACTTTCTTAATGACTTGGTGCCGCCTACCTGCATAACACGGAGCACGCGAGGCTTCTCGAATTGGAACTCGATGTCCACGCCGGGCTTGCCGAGAACGTCTCTGTTCCAGCCCAGGAAGTCGTACCCGGGCCACACCCGCAGCTCCTTGCTCTCCATGAAGTCGTCTCCTCCCAGGACGCCGTCGCACAGCTGACCCAGGCCGCCGAATTGTACCCTGCGCCAACATACAGCGGAGGAGGCTCAACGTACGGACAACGCTGCAAAAACTGAAATCTGAAATGAAATTCTTTCATTTAACCTAAATTTGCTTATTTTGCTTAAAATTAAATTGGCAGACAAGATCAAGAACAGACAAAACGGTAAGTGCTGTGAGGCTTAAAACCAACATCAAAGGCCCTGAACCGGGGTTTCATAAACTGAATTTTCTTATTTTGAGATTTTGTATAATCTAGTAATAAAATGAATGGGAAAAAAAATACAAGTATGAAAACAATGTGGCAAAAGGAGCTATTTGAGCAGTGGTTTGTTTGTTTCGTTATATTTACGACGTTCATATTTTGTCTTTGCAGTACCAGCTCAGTGGTCGAGTGATAAGAGTGTCTACGCTCAGACTGGGAGGTTGTGGGTTCAATCCCTGGCTGGGTCATACCAAAGACAATAAAAATGGGTACTGTTGCCTCCCTGCTTGACACTCAGGCTATGTTGGCCGAGCATAAAAAAATACTTAAGAAAATAGTTCGCTATATTACAGTTTGAAAAATGTTAAAAATACTTGTTTGTAGTCTAAAAAGACTATTTTCAAACCTGCTGTGGTTTATATGGGCCTAGTATTATTTTCTTATTCAAAAAAAATCTTACAGGTAAAATTTTCTTGTTCTGTTGGCAGATAATTTTGCGTATTTGAAATAAAAAAAAATATTTTCTTATTTTACTTTTTTTTTTTTTCTTAAATTTTCTACTGTCCTTTTTTTGCAGTGTAAAGGGCTAGCAGAGCCATTGAGTGAAATCCAAGATCTTTGAGAGAAAAAAAACCCCAATTGGATATAGTTTCATGTGAAAAAATAATATATACACAGTATTTCAAGACCACATTTCCCAGCCGCACGTACATACAAACACGGCAAGGTCACGCGGCCTCTCCCGTCGGCCATGAACATAACATACGTGCGCGCAAGAATGCGTCTGGATGGCATCAAAAGGTGTCGGCTTACTCCGAAGCAAAACATTTCGGGCCCATTAAGCGCGCAGCCCGAGCGAGCGTGACCCCCGGCCACCAATCCTGATGCGGCCCGTCGAGCGGCCTGCCAAAACATTAAGGCCAGGAAACGCGCCTCCAAATCCCTCAGCAACTACAAAAACACGGCGGGGTCCCCCCCCTCCCCTTTCCCCGCTTCTCTCGCCATTTGACAGTCGGAGACGTGCACTTACGACTTACCCTTGCTCTGTGCTGCCATCGTAGGTGGAGTCGTTCAGGTAGACGGGCAAGCCCGACAGATTCATGACGTGACCCACTGGGGCCGTGTACGCCTTTAAGCCATCTAAGAGAAATGACAGAAGTGGGAAGGGTTGAGGAGCAAATGCTGACGGTTCGTTAGTCAACATCAGACCCAACCATTCAGTTGCAATCAGCGAGGCGGGGAAACGGCCAGCGTTGGTTTTAAACTAGTCAAACAAACCAAAGGCTCCGTTACTCGGGTCCGAGCACCCTTTAACGGATGAGTTCGTCGGGATAAGCGGCGCTCTGGTACGCATCATAAACGGTTGCTAGCATAATATTTGCATTCTTTGGCTCATTTTGCTGTTGGAGAGCATTTTTGGTAAGTTACATAAAGCATGAAAAAGCTGCTCTATTTGTCACTAGATGTTAATTTTCTGTCGACCAATCAACAAACAGAAAGGTGTCCGGCTTCACTCTTTAAGTATGCTATTTATAACTTTTGGCTATCTGGGGTCATTTTGTAAAGAAGGTGCTTGCAAACGCGAATGCTGGAACTAGCTTAGCGCTAGCATGGACGAGGCGAGTACAAAATAACAGGGCCAGGGTACGACGCAGGGTCCAGGGGTTTACATGAAGTAATTGCTGGATTTCACTTTCCTTTCTTTGCTTTGGTCCTTCCTCGGTTCTCCTGACGGCCTCACGACTGGAAGTGTTCGGTTTAGGTGAACGGTATGGGATTTTTTAGTAGGTTTTAGGTGAACTAATGAATACACACACACATACAAAATAATAATAAAATAAAATAAATATATATATATAAAAAAAAAAAAAAAAGAGCAATGATGATGACATGTCAAATTGGTAAAATTACCGAATGAACGATAATGAGCTCTCCAGAAAAATAAATAAATAATAAAATTAAAAAGTAATTGCAATCTGATATGTTTGAATGAGATAAGTGAATATGGCTTCGTAAACTTAATACATAATTGCACTCCATTTTTACATTTTTGACAAAATTAGATTTTTCATTTGTTGGACTACGGCGTTTTTTGTTTTTTTTTATGTGTAAGATGCGAATTGATTTTAATGTCCTTCGCTCAAGTTAACATGATTGGTGATTTTGGATGAGAGTCCAAGCTCTCATAGATTTATATAGAAACTCATTCATTTGCAATTCTACTAAGCAGAGTGAAATAATGAATGATTTGAATTTCTATCATTTTGATGATTACAGCGAAAGAACAAGAGAGATTTTTAATAGATTTTTTTCTATGGTGTTTAACGTTTTAAATTGAAGAACTAGGGAACCTTGAGGTTTGTGATTAATTCATTAAAAAAACAAACACTTAATGACTAAAATGACTCAAACCAAATTAGGCGAAAACTGAAGCTTTGTTTCCCAAAGGGAAGAACTCAAATCCAAATAATACTTTGCAGATACCCACAAATAATAAGAAAAAATGACTTTTGAGACAATAGCTAGAATGTGAAGTATGTAAATATAAATGACGAATGAAGCACCGCTTTTATCTTGATTGAGAGCTCTTGATTGTGTATGACGAAGAAGGAAGATATTATTGGGACTTTTGCAAAAATGTGAATCTTGGTCAAACTAGGCCATACAAAAAACGAGGTTCTGCAGCACAAAAACTTTTTTTCTCTTCCAATGGCAACCCTACAAATTCAGAGAAAAACAGAGAGAGTAAAGAAAGTAAGCAGTGACGCAACAATTTCCGTCACATGCCACTGCAAACTGTAACAAGCCCGCTTGAAGCGTGCCGATTGGTGCAAAAGCGGCCATTTTGAGACTATAAATAAACCTAATCTGCAGCTCCAGACAATCAGAAGTGACCCCAAACAAACCCACTCAAAGCGTGCTGATTGCTGCAAAAGCGGCCATTTTAAGTCTGTAAAATGCTTAATCTCCAGCTGCAGACAATCAGGAGTGACCCGGCCGGCTCGGACTCCATTTGGGAGACAAACTTTTAACGAGACGCTCTCCCGGAAGACAAGAGCGCGACGGCGCTGATCTGGAGGCGGCGGCGGCGGCGGCGTGATGAACGAGGGAGGCGGGACGTGACTGCAGAGGAGGAGAGCGCTCATAAATACAGCGAGTGCTCGGGGGATCGCGCGCACCAACGCTATTCATCAGAGGGCAGACATTCAAGATGGCAGACGGCGTCCTGCCCGTAAATTTGATGCAATCTCTAAAAGCAAAGCATGGGACGTATGGGGGAGAAAAAAAAAAAAAAACACAGTTGGAATCATTATTATTGACTCAATCATTTTTCACCTTCTGCAAAAGGACGCACATCCATTCGACATGTAAAGTCCGATATTTTTGTCTCCTGTGAGGACTCTCCAAAGACCAGCACACTTGCCCCCTCCGCTGTAATTTTACGTGGATTATGCAGATTCGGCTCTGCAAGCAACTGGAAACATTTCATTTCCGTGATCTGATTGGTTAAAGAATCTGCTCATCTTTATAGGTCCATTGTCCAGCATGATTGATCTTGAACAGATTAAGAGTGATAATGGTTGGCGTTTGTGGTGCTTCAGCTATCCTTCCTCTGGTCTCTTGATGTCTCCCGAATCCTGTTGGAATTCAGATCTATCTGCGGCTGGTGAAAGATTCTGGATTTGTGGGTGGAGGGTGATGTTGGATTTCACGGTGCGTCATTTTTTTTTCCTTCCTTTGATCCTTCTTCTGGTCTAGTGACAACTTTACGACTTTGGTGGAACTCTGAAGTATCCGGTTAAGGTGAAGGGTTTCAGGTTTCAGGTGAATTAAAGAACACAAGCACGCACGTACACGCGTAGAAAAAAAAAGATTGATATAAACACAAGCACTAGGAATAATTTAGTCGAAAAAAAAAAAAAAAACCTCCACCACATGTTCTGAATGAAGAATAATTAAATGAATGAATGAGTCAAGTCAGATGACATGACAGCCGCTTACCTGCCCACACGCAGCCGTACAGTTCCACTCGAAGGCAGACGCTCATGACCCTGTCGGCCAGCGGGTAGAAGCGCACCATGCGGGCCACGATGGGGGGGCCCAGATCCTTCAGAACAACATCGTAGGTATTCTCGTTCCCGGACACCGCCTTGGAGGGATACGCATAAATATTCACTCACACGCGGCGTTTTGTTTTTGCTCGTTTTAGACTGCGCTGGGAAACATTGACTCGTTCAACGTTTATAAAATAGAACAAAAAAATTCAGGGACCTCCTGCATTAGTGCTGCTCTGTTTTCCACAACCTGTTGGGACTTTGTAATCTTGAATGTACAATGCTGTGACTCCAAATTCAATGTTGTTTTTTTTAAGCTAGATAACATTTTGTCTTACAGTACAGTGTACAACCAACCGGAATATTTTCATCTTTAGCCGTCGTACTTCCTTTATTGATTTGCACACGCAAGACGTCAACCTGACGAGAATATGAATTGGCACATACATCCGTGGCGACAGCCCCGCCCCCCCTTAACCCCCCCCACCCCCCACCCTCCAGACGATCGAAGCGTAGATGACCTCATCCCATAATGCATGTTACTCACTTCTAAAGCCGAACGCCAATTGTCCAAATAAAGCCTTTGAATAGTAACTTTAATCAGACTACTAAACCAGATATAGTAATAATTTAGATTACTAACTATTTGAATTCGCAGCCATTATTGAGTAATGCGTTACCGGCATCACTGTGTGTAACAAGTTGAGATGGTACGGTTTGTTTGTGCAAGACTACAATTAGTGTTAATTAATGATGAGTTGCATTTTTTTTTTTATCATTTAATGCTAACTTTAATTAATTGAAACTTAAATGTCAAATTTCAATTTCAATTTCAAATTTCAAATTTCAATTTCAAATTTCAATTTTCAAATTTCAATTTCAAATTTCAATTTCAAATTTCAATTTCAAATTTCAATTTCAAATTTCAATTTCAAATTTCAATTTCAAATTTCAATTTCAAATTTCAATTTCAAATTTCAATTTCAAATTTCAATTTCAAATTTCAATTTCAAATTTCAATTTCATTTTAAATTAAAATTTAAAATGAAATTTAAATTTAATTTTAATCATCAACCGGCCAACAAAGTTTGCGGGCCGCTGTACTGTGCGGAAAACATAACGGCATCATCGAATAATAGACTGACTCAACTTTCATCACATTATAGACAACTGGAAAAAAATAATAATAATAATTATCCTCCCCACTACACATTCAAACAGCACCACAAAATGGCAAACTCACGAGAAGGGCTCGATTGTGCATACTGGTGGACTTGCTATTCAAGCCGTGTTATGAACTTAATCGCAGAAAAGCTCAAATGAAAAGCCTCCAACGTGCCAAACTGATTTGCGAGTCGAGGCCTGAGGCCAAATTTTGCAGTTGCAGCATTTGTGCAAAGATTGACACTGGCGCGCCGTCTCTGGAGTTTGCTGAGGCAAGCTTCAAAACAACAGCGGCCTCCTTTTAAACGTTGCTGCCGGAGGTCTAATCCCCATTGTGGAGCGCGCGCGTGACGCTCGGACCAGGTGCTGATCGCGAAAGAAAATATTGGACAAGGGAGCCAACAATGGCTGCTTTCAGCACAGGTGTGTCGTTGTAGGGAGCTGAAAAAGCCCCACTGGGCTCTTTTTGTTACAACACGGCACGGCTCCTCTCCCAAAATCATACGAGAGGAATTCGATATAAAAAAAAAAGAGACGAATATGAAGCCCTGCCAGCAATAACACTTAATGAACACGCTTCGATTGTGTCCTTACTTCCTGGCCCCAGCGGTCCTTCCAGGTGATCCATTTCACGCCGTCGCGAGAGTAGCGCAGGCGGTAACTGCGGACAAACTCCTGGCCGTGCCCGTCGGCGTGACGACCCTGCGTGCCCACCAGGGCTAGGAAGTGCAGCTTGCGAAGGTCCACCTGAAGGAAAAACAGAATCAGTCATCTTAGCTTAGTTTAACTCATTCACTGGCAGACATTTTACTTGACGCAACCCCCTTCGCTCTCGGCTTATTTTGACTGGATTTTGACTGATTTTGCAAGGTCCACAGAATATTGGGTTCTATTGCTATAAAAACATGGAACCTACCAAAAGAAAGATTAGAGTCTCTTCTTTCCCCAAGAAAAAAAGTATATTTGTATCTGTTTCTGTTTTGCAGCAATTAGCATTAGAATATAGCTAACTTTCATCATTATTTACAAACTTGTTGAAAACACTGGCAAAAAGAACTTGTTGCAACATAGCACTGGTTGATCTCTTATACTCTGCTGCCACCCGCTGGCCGTTTTTGTCATAACTACCATTGCTTTAAGCCACCTCTTAATGTCAGAAGCTGCATCAAAGCCTTCTGTATGCTCTAGCATAAAAATAAAAATAAACATTAAAAAAATGTATAAATAAGCTTTTGGGACCATGGCAATATTTCAAATAGAACGTGTTTAGACGTTTTTGGGCGCAAATGAGATAAAGATGGAGTGGAAACAGGAGCTGGTGGATATTAAAAGTCTACACACCCCTGTTCGAATGACAGGTTTTTGTGTTATTAAGAAATTAGAGCACGATAAATCGTTTATAAAAAAAATTGGGGGGGGGGGGGGATTTTAGTGGAGAAATAAAAAACTGATGTAGTGTTTGCACAAATGTACACACCCTCTTAAAAATTAGGATGTCTGTGTTCTAAATTAACCGATGACGTTCAAACTTGTATTAAATGAGTCCGCACACATCTACCACCATTTAAACTGCCTCAGGCATATCGGAAAGTTTTGCTGTTCTAGTAAGTTTTTTTTTTTTTTACCTTGTTCTGTTTGCTTTAGTTGCTTATTTACTTAGCTACAGTTACTTATAGTCAGTTAATTAGTAACAGTTACAAGCAGGGATTGTGGCTGTGTTGATAATTAACCAATCACATTCAACCTCACGTTAAAAAGGAGTCGGCACACACTGGCCATCATTATAAGTGCCCCAAATAAAGTTCAGGTGTTCTAGTTGGCTTTTCCTGTCATTTTAGTGGTCGCAAGGTATAGTCACCTAGCATTTGAACCAAAGTATGTTGACATTTTATATCCACGCTCAGAGAACTTCAGTCTCACATCAAGTCATACTTGACATGCTGTATTTTTCCAAAAAGTTGTGGTCACAATGAACTATAGAAGTTGGACTGTGCGTTTTCCAAAGTGAGCGCGATTATAAATCAAAGTGAGCTGGAGGCGCGGCGCTAACCTGAAGATATTCCGATCCATCGGGGAAGACGGCGCCTGCGGGGCACCAAGCTCCGTCCCCGTCGCCGGTGCTCAACCTGAAGATGGACACGCGTCTCATTTACAAGCAGCTGACATAGTGAAAGGCCCGGACGGAATAAAAAACACGCAACTCCGCGGCAATGCCTGCAGCACCGCGCAGGTGAAAAGCGAGAGTTTGGTCGAAAAAACAAACGGGCGCAGCATAATGGATTCTGCAGCGAGAAGACGCCCACATGCAAACTGACAACGTTGTCTGCAAACACACTCGAGCTGGGAAAATGTCAAAATGTGCGCAACACGTGCACATCTGAAGACGAGGAAATGAGGTGAGCTGCGCGCTGTGTTGCAACAGCTCCTCTTGGACCACTCACACACACACACACACACACATTTACACACACACTCAAGACAATTCCAGCACGACTTTTTCTCCGAGGACGCCCAACGCGTTGCTCGGACCACCTAAAAAGCAAAAATCATTACGACGATGGCGTCATGCAGACGGTGATGCTGCTCCCTTCAGAGGGTGAGCTCATGCGGCAGGAAACGGCCATTAGAGGGCCGTGATGGAAAGATGAGCAGGGCATGAATGCGTTATATTGCTTGTGGGGGGGCAGAACATAAAACGTTAATATCATGATACAGTAATGAAGAAATAACAATCAATGTATTGGAAAGCTACAAAATGTACTTTTCTTCCTTGTAACAGAAATTTGAGTTCAAACTTCCGCCTTCGCTATTCGTATTGACATTAGCCACAGAATCAACTCGGATGGTTTACTCAATGTACTTTTGGCAAAAGCACTTTCATAGTCCAACAAATGAAAAATCCAAATTCGAAATGGTAAATGGAGTTTCGCTTGTACAGCGTTTTACTTGATCATATGTTTACAAAGCCATATTGACTTATCTCATTCAATAGTAACGGCATGTAGCCGACACAGGCACGGCAACAAAGAGACATGCTAACCTTTTTAGTTTAGAATAACTTACTTGAACCTCCAGGATCCCGCACAGCACCCCTGGCCAACAGCAGAGCTTTTTTCTCTTTGGCGCCATTTTAAATCCATCAACATTGCTACTAGCCTCATTCCAGCTAGCGCTAAGCTAGTTCATGGCGCCATTTTAAATCCATCAACATTGCTACTAGCCTCATTCCAGCTAGCGCTAAGCTAGTTCATGGCGCCATTTTAAATCCATCAACATTGCTACTAGCCTCATTCCAGCTAGCGCTAAGCTAGTTCATGGCGCCATTTTAAATCCATCAACATTGCTACTAGCCTCCTTCCAGCTAGCGCTAAGCTAGTTCATGGCGCCATTTTAAATCCATCAACATTGCTACTAGCCTCATTCCAGCTAGCGCTAAGCTAGTTCATGGCGCCATTTTAAATCCATCAACATTGCTATTAGCCTCATTCCAGCTAGCGCTAAGCTAGTTCATGGCGCCATTTTAAATCCATCAACATTGCTACTAGCCTCATTCCAGCTAGCGCTAAGCTAGTTCATGGCGCCATTTTAAATCCATCAACATTGCTACTAGCCTCATTCCAGCTAGCGCTAAGCTAGTTCATGGCGCCATTTTAAATCCATCAACATTGCTACTAGCCTCATTCCAGCTAGCGCTAAGCTAGCTCATCCCTCAAGTCTGGTGTCAAAGTTTGAAAACTCCCTTTCGTTTGTTGCTAGCATGGCGTTAGCATTAGCAAGCTTCAGCAAGACGTTAACCAGACAAATATTCCCGTTGCTGGGACAATATTAGCAGTTGAGACATTAGCTGGCCCAAAATAATTCTACAATATCCGCTCAAATGTAGCGTGTACGTAGCTTCCTCCCCTACGTCGAGATGTTAGCCATAGTGAGACGTGCTACCCAAACTTTCCTCTCTGACGACAATATGACGCGTTCTGACTCGAACGGGGACATTTTGGGTTGCCATTCTTTTGCAACAGCAAAGTCGCTCGAGTCGCCACCGAATGCGCAACCCGAATAAAAATACAGTATGATTAAAAATCTAGTTAACATTTTTGTCTGATGAAGCAAGCTCATAAAAGATATTGTAGCTGTCCAATAAAAAATTTAAAAAATCCCAGAAAAATAATAGTATTAAAAGACATATTGAAAACCCATAACAATACATTAAAATATTATAAATACTATGCAATATAAAATTGGCATATACTCAATTACGACGAAACTTTATGTGGAAAATTCTCCTAAAGAATTTTTGACACTGACAAGACGAAATTGTTAGGGGTTAGCACATCTGCCTCACAGTCAGGAGATCCGGGTTTGAATCTCAAATTTGTGCTTTCTGTGTTCAAAACTGCTTGCTACGTGATTTTCCAAATGCGTTTTGAGTGTGTGGAAGGGCTAAAACTATCTTAAAAACATTTTTTCTCATCGTCTCTCTATAGCGCCGATTTTCACCTACACTTGGACGGTACATACATTTTTGTCCAACCCTAATTGCTTCCTATCTAAATAAAGGCCACAACTGTACGACCTCCACTTTCTTGGAGCTGCGTTGCTGCAATCATCTGCACGTCAATCGGCCCCTTCCCCTCCCCTCCCCTTCCCTCCCCCTGCGTGCTCCAACTTCCCTTTGAAATGATTCCGCCTGTGCTTTTTGCAGCGATCCCTCCTCGCTTGTTTGCTTTGCCGAGCGTCCGCCACTCTCGTCCGTCCCACCCGTGTCCCCTCGAGAGCGCCGCGGCTAATAATCATTTCCACATGGTCGGACTCTCTGCCAAACGCGCGCTCGCTCGCCCACACACACTGGTGGTATCACTCCTACTCGTGGTTATTAGAGCGCCTCGCGGGGCCTAACCTGCTCTGATGGCCGTCCTGCCAGACAGATAATGTCATTACAGACACACACTCAGTCATCTTATGTCACAATAAGCTTCAGACAAATTGCTTTAGGACGGGGGCGGGAGTGACCGTACATAATCTAGTTTCATTGCAACGCATTAGTTGGAATAAAAAAAAAAAAAACACTTTGAGAGGCGCTGAGCAAACTTGCC
Source organism: Vanacampus margaritifer (assembly GCF_051991255.1). NCBI lineage: Eukaryota > Metazoa > Chordata > Actinopteri > Syngnathiformes > Syngnathidae > Vanacampus > Vanacampus margaritifer. The sequence continues at coordinate 25,743,245 of NC_135440.1, read as the reverse complement.
GATGAATGGATTGAAACACTTGACGCATCAATTAGCAGAAATAAACACACGAGGTTGCATGTCATCATCTGAAAGGTTTGACTTGTTTTGCTGCTGCTGGTGGGTGGAAAAGTCAATAAATATACAAGGTCGGCAAATACACTGTCAAAAATGGTTGGTTTTAATAACATTTTTCTACCGGCAGCTTTTTTTTTTCTTCCTTCCGAGTTTGTTAGTTTTGCATTTGTACCCCATATTTCCTTCGCTGATGCATATTTATGATCCACCTTCCTTTTTTCCTGCTTTCTTCATCTTAAACTTTCTTTCTGGGCGACTTTTCCTTCCTTCCTTGCTTCCTTCCTGGTGACTTTTCCTTTCTTCGTTCTTTCCTTTCTAGCATCTTTTCTTTCTTTCCAGATGTTTTTTCATTCCTTCCTTCCTTGATTGATTCCTTCCTTCCTGGTGACTTTTCCTTTCTAGCATCTTTTCTTTCTTTCCAGACATTTTTTCATTCCTTCCTTCCTTCCTTGTGATTTTCCTTTCTTCGTTCCTTCCTTTCTAGCATCTTTTCTTTCTTTCCAGATGTTTTTTCCTTCCTTCCTGGTGACTTTTCCTTTCTTCGTTCCTTCCTTTCTAGCATCTTTTCTTTCTTTCCAGACATTCCTTCCTTCCTTCCTGGTGACTTTTCCTTTCTTCGTTCCTTCCTTTCTAGCATCTTTTCTTTCTTTCCAGACGTTCTTTTATTCCTTCCTTCCTTGATTGATTCCTTCCTTCCTGGTGACTTTTCCTTTCTAGCATCTTTTCTTTCTTTCCAGACGTTTTTCCGTTCCTTCCTTCCTTGTGACTTTTCCTTTCTTCGGTCCTTCCTTTCTAGCATCTTTTCTTTCTTTCCAGACGTTCCTTCCTTCCTTCCTGGTGACTTTTCCTTTCTTCGTTCCTTCCTTTCTAGCATCTTTTCTTTCTTTCCAGATGTTCCTTCCTTCCTTCCTTCCTTCCACTTTTTCCTGGTGTCCATCTTTTTAGCCTTAACTTAAATCCATTTGCCTGCCTGCCTTCCTTCCTTCCTGGCGTCTTTTCCTTCTTTCCAGATTTTTTTCCTCGTGTCTTTTCTTTCTCTCTTTCCTTCCTCACACTTTTTTTCCTGGCGTATTTTCCTTCCTTCCTCATTTCCTTTCAGACTTTTTTTTCCTGGCCTCTTTTCCTTCCTTCCTGGTCTCTTCTCCTTCCAGAGTTTCTTCCTGTCGTCCGTCCATTCCTTACTTTCTTCCTGGTATCCCCTTCCTTCCTTAGACTTTTTTTTTCTGGCGTCTTTTCCTTCCTTCACCTATCTTGGGTTCTTCCATTCTTCCATCCTTCTGCCTTAACTGAAATCCATCCGTAAGCCTTCCTTCCTTCACTACACCTGCTTTTTTTTTTTTTATCCACGTGTCCTTACAGCCTACTCAAGGCTGCTTTTCTGCCTTCCTTCCCTACCTTCACTCCTAGGTTACCACGGCACTTCCTTCCCGTCATTCTATTCATTTTGCATCCTTACTTCCTTTGCCTAAAACGACTTTTCAGATTTTTTTCAGTAGACCCACCCAATACTGCTTTAGAATCAATTTCCTTTGTTACTGCCTCAAATGTATTTACATTACTCACAAAACACACAAATATGCGAATTAAAAAACGTTCTTTACATAAAAGCAGTTAAGGGCAGTGAACATGAATAATAGACGGGCTGAACCCACTGACCTCGCATGTTTGGCCTCGGTGGAGTCTGACCAGGCGCTTGAGGCGGTGATGTCAGAGTCTAGAATGCTGCCATCCTCCATCCCCAGGGCGTAACGACACTGAGCGGCTGCAGATGCAGACAGGAAGGCGACGGAGATAAAAAGAGAAGAAGAAAAAAAAAAACAGCCATGAGGCACATTGCTATCGGCAAAGAGCTTAAGCGGGGCAGAAACGGAATATCCCCATTCCGAGCATCAGCCGGCATCATTGGTCACGCAGCAGAGCCTTGTTATGTCATTGTTGGGAAAACTTGGGGGCTTTGGTGAAGAGAATTCCAAACCCTGCAATAAATTGGACTGTAACTTCACCCATTCTGCTCGTATTTATCTGGAAGGGAAAAACATATTCCCGTCAAACATGCTCAAATTGCATCACTTATTCCTGTCATTGATAAAAAATAAAAAAAAACTCTGCAAGTCAAAACCACACCTGAAGCATTTGTTGGAGCGTGTGCCCCGTCGTCCTATTTGAGCTTACAGTGCCACTGACTGGAAAAGGTTCCAATTGAGTCACATGCTGCTGCATAGTCACCAAGCACAATATGAGCTACATCGGCCCTCTTGTGTGACCCAATAAAATATTTTTTTAAAATGTATATTTCTTGATTTAGGATGACTGGTGTCCAAAGTTCAGCCCGTGGGCCGTTTGCAGCCCACCATTCATGAAGCTTTTTACATTCCGGAATTTAAAACAATTTTTTACCCATTTTTTAAAATAACTATTATATACTGTATAAAAATGTATATATTTGTCCTGATGGACTGCTTTTTAGCATGTTTAATAGATGAAAGGAATGTCAAAGTTGCCCCTGCAATTTTTTCTTATGCATCCTTCAGAAGAAAAGTTACGCACACCCCTGCTTCAGATGCTCACTGAGCTGCGGTTTGGTTAAATGCTAGGCTGATTTGCAAGGACCTTAAGTATAGTGGTGCCTTGAGATATGAGTAACCTGAAATGAGTTTTCGATATGAGCGGTCGATATTCTTTATCCTCTGCAAAGAACGACATATTGCTGCTGTGCTGAGAATTTGATAGGAGCGGAATCTACAGTAAAAAAAAAATATTTTTTTTTTTAAAAACTAAGCTATTATTAATATCTACTGTATGTTTTTATAAAATAAAAATAAAAAATAAAATTATATATTATATAATAAAATAAAAAAATAAAATTTTAAAAATTTTAAATTAAATAAAATTTTGGTTTCAACACATGGATAAATAAATACATTTCAGAAATTCCTGCAGCACACCTGAACCTCTCAAGCTGCACACTAATGTCGTCGTGAAATCACCGGATTATACCTCCGGGAAGGAAGGAAGGTGACTTGCCCCATCCAAGACGACAGACTTCACATTCCACCTTTTGTACCCCCCCGCCTCGGCTCCTGTTACAGTGAGCCCTGCCAGAGAGGATTTGCAGCACGGGGAACAAAAGGAGCGGCAGAAAACCCGGCGCCGGCGCTAGGAAGACAAGCGAGCGCTCTCGGGTGCCTGCGTCGATTCGGTTCCAGCGGCAGACATTATCAAACGATCCAGATAGAGTAGGATTACAAAGACCGGGAGGCTGTCTGTTCCGAGGGTCGGGTCGGGTGGCGATAAAGTAGGGAAGGGTACTGACAGGACACAAAGGGGGTGTGGATGGGGGGGGGGGGGGAGGGGGGCTGTCATTGAGTCACCTCGTTGGAATTTGGAGCCGAGTGGCAAACGTTAAAAAGTCCGCACACACCCTTTAAAACAGGTGCCCACGTCATTAAATCATCCTCGTCGCACTGACACTCAACAACAGTTTCACATTTTACGCCTTCGTGGGAAGGCAAGTTCACTTACATTTTCCTATAATGGCCTAAAAAACATATCGTATACCTTCCAGTTGCATTGCACCTGAAACCGACCAACAAACCGTGTAATGACTTTTTTTGTGAAACTATCGTTGCCATTTCCAACAAAAGTGTTGTTTAAGTTGCAGCTTGTGTTTGCTGCCACAGTTCGATATTAAAATCCGGCGTTCCTGTTACACCTGGTTGACCCCCCCCCCCCCCCCACCCCAACCGCCTCCCACCTTGTATATTTTGACTGACTTCATAATGTGGCTGTGCATTAGCAGTCCTGAGGAGCGGGGAGGGAACGATTTCACTCTCCTGTTACACTCCACTGGCTGGCAGACAGGATGAAAACACGCCGCGCAGCCTGTTGATAACACAACAGGAATGAGACTCACTGATTTGACGGTGTGAGGAGAATATTGGAGGGAAGCAAAGTGTGGGGGTTCGAGGGAGTACATGACTAAAGTTTTTTTTTTTTTTGCAATGAACTATTATGTAACCAGCACTCTATGAACAGTTGGGTCAAAAACAACCCAATTATGGGTAAAAAAAAAAAAAAAAAAAAAAGGACCAATCCTCTACTTGGGTTAATTTGACGCAACTTTGAGTCAAAAATCGGATCATTTTATATAAACAACCCAGAAAGTTGATCATATTGTCTACTTGGCTCAACTTGACTCAACTTTTTGGGTTGTTTTGGAAAAAAAAGAGAAAAAGGTCATTTTGTATAAAAACAACCCAGAAAATTGGGCCATATTGTCAATTTGACCTAACATTCTTTTTGTTTTGTTTTTTGCAACAAAAAAAAAAGGAAAAAAAATAGTTAATTTTGTAAAAAATAACCCATTAAGTTGGGTCAGATCCTCTACTTGGGTTAATTTGACCCAATTTTGAGCAAAAAAAAAAGGGCCTTTTTGTAGAAAGCAACCCAGAAAATTGGGTCAAATTCGGCCATAATGTGAAGTGGATCGGCCCATTTTCGATTCATAATTGGGTTATTTTCAACCCAATTATTTTTAGAGTTTAACTCTTTGACTGCCAAAAACGTTAAATAACGTTTAGTAAAATCCTATGGAGGAGTGCCAAAGACGTTAAAAGACGTTTGTTTCAAAACAGAGGTGAAACTAACCATTTTCTATTGTTGATTACTCAAAAACGGAATAAGGTAGAAACAAACTTTTTTTTCTGATTAAAGATGAGAGTCCAATCTTTCATTTGGTAGAATGTGTGTTTCCATAGTCCAAACACATAATTTTCTGTGGACCTTGAAAGATCAGTCAAAAGATCAGTCAAAATGCTTAAATCGGCTGGCACCCACGGCATCCCTTTTCTGAAAACGTCTGGCAGTCAAAGAGTTAAGTTGAATCGTTGTTAAAGACCCATTTTGACATAATGTGAACAGCTGCAGTAGGTGCTGCTGTTTTGGTTAGCGTCAGTCATCAAGCAGTTAACTCTTTGTCACCATTTCAAACGCGTTCCCCGTGTGACGTTACGAGGTTCGTCCCACCTGCGTTGAAGTGCCACTCGTGCTCTTCCACCGAAGACACCAGCACCACCACCAGGGCGGCGACCACGGAGAAAGGAGTCAGCCGCCCGGCTGTCCTCGCCATGACTGCAGCAGCACGCCCGCTTACCTGCCCGCAGACACACTGCCGACCACGGGCATTCCTGTCGACAAGTAAAAGACGAAACATCAGAAACGGTTCAACTTTCCTTTCTTTGGTCCTTCCTCGGGTCTCCTGACGGCCTCACAACTCTGGCTGGAAGTGTTCGGTTTAGGTGAACGGTATGGGATTTTTTAATAGGTTTTAGGTGAACTAATGAATACATACACACACACACGCACGCACATACAAAAAAATAAATAAAAATAAAATAAAATAAAGGAGAGCAATGATGACATGTCAAATCGGTAAAATTACCGAATGAACAATACTGAGCTCTCCAGAAAAAAAGAAGAAAAAAAAAAGAAACGGTTCAACTAATACGGTCAAATCAAACCGTCAAACCAATAATCGGCGCCTAGCCACAAACGAGTGTTGCTTTTTCTTTGACCGCATCCATTGTGACGCCACCGCTAAGTTGAAACTCATAACAATGAAAGCTAACACCCAAAACTGCACTTAATAAATATCATTAGTCCCACCCCGTAAAGTGGTACGCTTGCTACTTTTATGACTGTTGAAAATGTAACTCAAAATCCTGCCTGAAGAGTTTGCTTTTCATCCAGGAACAAACTGTTGTTTGACTACTTGGCTATAACCGCAGTCTTTTGATGGTTCTCTCGGTAAGAAGTCATTTTCTTGCAGTTGCTTGCGTCCAAAACGTCTTGTTTGCACAGCTTAGTGAACTAAAAACAAAGAGGGAGCAGCACAAAGCCAAAAGTGGTAAAAGCCACTTTGAGGCGCTAATTTGTTCTTGGCAGAGGCCTGCTGAGTGACAACGATGCTTTGCTGCCTATAGAAAAGAACTCCAACGGTTAGCGAGGACGCTACAATTAGCACGACATTTACTCTTGTCGGCTGTTTTTTCGCCCGGGGACTTTTTTGCCCATCCTGTTTTGCAAATTGCTGATATCAAACTTGCTTTCGCTTAATTGGACGGGTTTATCCAGCCACGGGTGCTTATGTGACTAAGCAAATTAGCTTTGGAAAGATTCATAACAAGTCAAGAAAAAAAAAATCCATCCGTCCAATACTTGAAATTCCGTGACTTTAACAAGCCTCTTTTGGAAGCATCAAATCTTCCCAAAACATTGTTTAGTCCCACTTACTGCTTTTTGTCAGACAACAGCAGGACACGTTTGCCAAACTGACAAGACAGCTGACAGCTCGCATATTTTCCTGGTGAAACGTGTGCGGGGACGGAGTCCAGTGGTGGCGCGAGGGGGAAAGACGATAAGTGGAAGTCTGAAGTGGGAACGACAGCTGGGAGCCAAAGAGAGGCCGGCCTTTCTTCCCGGCGGAGCCTCCGAGGGTTCGACTACATCTCCTCGAGTAGAGCGAGCGAGCGAGCGAGCCGACCCGACAGCTGACGCGCAGCTGTAGCGGCCCCGCAGAGGAGGCGTCGAGGGCGAACGCACGGAAACAGACTTCAGCCTCGACTCTTGATTTACGCTCAGGCATTCGCCGCGTGATTCTTATGCTAATGCTTTAAAACGGGCTTAATTGGAAGAGATTAGCATTTTAGCGGTTTTGTCTAAAGATGATTTGTGCCGGGGAAGACACGACAAATTGTTTAGGGGAATATTTGAGGGTGACTGGGCGGCATGGTGGTGTAGTGGTTAGCGTTTTGACTCAACAGTTCTGACTTTCGCCACTTCTTAAACTCAGAATCACAGCGGCCACTTTTATGAAAAAGGCGACCCCGAACACATCCGACAAACAATGGAGGAAAAGCATCGACTTTTCTCCATCTTGCTTTTTTGAACACGTACAAACCTTTCCACGGCGAGGGAACAGACAACGCCATCAGGTTTGATTGGGTCGGATAAACTGCCGTTTGTATTCAAGTGCTGTGGTTGACCTGCTTGTTTTCTTCCACATTTTGCAAACGCGCAACAAATCAGCCACTTGTAAGTTGTAAGTTGTAGACTGAAATGGGGACAATTTTAGGCTGGCGCGTGATTATCGATGTTCTTTTTTTGTAGCCCGAGCACCCATTTTACATACGGCTTATCCTTTACTCGGTTCGAGGGTGAACTTCTGTGTGAAGCGTGGTGCAGTCATGTGACTGCTTGGCTGCGTTTGATTGGTCCAATGTCACTATTAGTGACATAGGACTCGTGAAGCAGTCAAGTGACAAAAGTCTCTCTGACAAAATGAAACCGATTGTGTAATAATAACAGATAATATTTGGAGATGAAAATTTAAGGTAACTTGATGGACTTCACATAACCAAAAGCAAATAGAAAACCGTAGAATGAAATTGATTTGGAAAATTCCTTAAAAGATCTTAATCACGAGTATGGAGGGCATCGTTTTTTACTTTCGTTTAAAAGCATTTACTTCACTTCCGTTGGCAACTTATTCTATTTGTGTGCATCATAACAGCTAAATGCCGCTTCACCGTGTTTGCTTTCAAACCGAACCTTACTGATTTAAAAGCTCGCATTTGAGCATTTCAACAGAAGATTCTCCAAACAGACTATGAGAAAGTTGCAGCGCACTTCCCATTTACCGGCACTCGATCAGATGGATTTGTGAGATTACAACAGATTCTCGTTCCAAAACAATGAAATGGAAACGTGCGCGTGACGGAACAATAGGGGGCGATGACAACTTTGGTGACATACGGCCTTGGAAAGAATAAAAAGCTTGGGTGCGAAGGGCTCGGCAGTCACAGTTGCGGCAGCTGTCCCGAGTCAGTCCTGCAAAAAAAAAAAGGTACACGTGTTCCTAGTAAGGACAAGAAGATGGCGATTTTGGAGCACGTCTGGGTTCAAGTGGGCTTTAATGTGCTGTAGTAAAAAAAAAAAAAAATGGAGACTCTCTACTAAGCAGGTGTCCCTCGTCATCAACAAACACCGCAAGCAGCTATGTGGGTTTTTTTTCTTCCTTAAAGTAGGGTTAGGGTTTGGGTTAGAGGACGACATCACCATCACGGAGTAAAGCGTAAAAAAAACCAAAAAAACTGTCAAGACAAATGTTTTGGCGAGCGGGAACAAAAGCGTCGGCAGCCATCCGAGACCATGTTTTGTTGGCCGAGTCAAGTGGTGCGCAACAGCTGTGGTTCGAGCTCAGGCTGCTGGGAGAAAGGAGCGCAGTGTTCTGACGTTTTTGTCTTGGCTAATCCGGGCGCTGCTTTAATGAATGCGCATGTGAGCAGCTGCTCGTACCGCCGGCAAACGCAAAAAAAAAAAAAAAAAAAATCACCAATGGATGAGCCTTTTATGAGTTTGCATCATTGCCTCGTTGAGGATTTGCTATGATTAGATGAGCGGCAACAGCAACCGGCAGGTGTCTCGTGGAGTGGCACACAACTTGGAACCCGAGATCACTTCAATATGAGACGATTTGTTTGGTTGATAAATAATCCACTAATTGCAGTTTTCAACATCAGTCCCTCAAGTGGGACTGAGGTCATGTGGCACTTTTACTTACTGCCCTGACATATACAATCAAACGAGGGTTTGGTGAATGGTACAAAGTGGCATAACATGGAGCAGATTTTGTTGATAACATAACTGGATAAAAATAAACTCAACTTAATTTATAGAGGACTTTAAAAACAACCACAGCTGCATAGAAAGAAGAGGCGGCAGGTCTAGGAAGTAAAAACCCTGCCACAGTTTGGCTTTAGCTCCAGGTGCTAGCTAGCTAGCGGTGCTCGTTTACCTGCTAGGGAAGCTAGTTAGCTAGCGAGCTAAGCATCAATGGCAAAAGCCAAACTGTGGCAGGGTTTTTACTTTCTGGACCTGGATTTGCCACTTCTGATAGAAAGTGCCGTTCATAAAGTAGAAATCTGACATATAAAAACAAAGACAGCTAACGTAATGCATTAAAAACAAGGAAAGTAAACACAATAAAACACTAAAACAATGTCAACAAAGTCCAAGGCCAAAGAATAAAAATGAGTAAAAATGAAAACCTGTCAGGCTATAAAGTAACAGCAAATAGTCAAGTGTTCTCGACTGGAAGGGTTGTGAGCAAATTTCATACGTTGAAAACATGCTAACATGCTAACCGTATACATGCCAAACTGAAGGTGAATTCAGTAATTCCGCGTTTACATTTATTTCTTTAGTAGAAAATTGACAAGATGATGACCAAAAGTTGTTTGGAAACGAAAATAGCTGGAATGGTGAGTGAGGGTGGTGGTATGCATGGTGAGCAGAGAGTCAAGCTAGAGTGGAGTCTTACGAATGAGATCAACATCACCATTTTTAAAAAAATAAATAAATTTGGGAAGCGTGTTTGGTTCGGCCCACAGACATTTTACAACCGTGTTCACGCCTAACCAAAAGGGAAAAACAAAACATGATCTGATTAAACTGAACTACAGGGTGCTAATGTGAACACACCATGTTGGATTCAAAGGCTAGGACTGCTTTTGATCCATGAAACAATTTGACTTTTTCAATGAATCATATTCACTTCACAACTTGCACGCCAAATAAAATAAAATACTGTTTGTCTTCACTCTTGAGAAATCTAATGTTCAAGCGCCGGAAACCAATTTTTACAATGATTAAAACTCACACAAACCTGTGAAAGCCGGCTTTTCATGAAGTGGATGTTTTTGTTTTTGCACAGCGCCATTGAGTAGGAAGTTTGTGAAGGTTATGCTGACGGCCTCCATGTGTGCTTCGCTGTCGGCGTTTCTGCTGGTTTGCAACCACAAACGCTTTGAAAGATGTTTCTTGGCGTCAAGTTGTCAAAAGTTGAATGGAGCTTGGAGAAAAGGTTTCGATGAAACAAGGAAAACCCGGCATGCCTGTTCAAAACAAACTTCTGTTTACCTCGTCTGCCTTTTTCGTTGGCCATTTATTGACAGGTATGCGCGGCATGCACTCATAAAACAAGCCAGGTTAAAAAAAAGGTACATGTTGGAAAAAAGAGGCAACAGTGCTTTCTTTATCAAGGCACATCTGTAGCACATTTGCACAAGTCATCTATCCAATAACACAAATTTCATGTCTGCCATTCCAAGACAAAAAAAAAAAAAAAAAAAAAGACTCAACATCATCTGCTATTAATACAAATTGGAGCTGAATGTTGAGCACCCAAAATCAACGTGGAAGTTGGGAGCTTTGCTAAAGTCACCTTGGCAGAGTTTTGGAAGTCAACTGGCGTCTCTCCAACAAGCCGCCCCGCTTTCCATTTTCTTTATCAAAACCATCAACATGAATCAAAATGAAAAGGAGATTGTCTCCTTGAAATCGCATGTGGACATTGTTTGATGACCTTAAAGTTGGAGTACCACAGGGTTCACAAGTTCTCCATGTTTCACTCCACTGGAGTGTGGTGCAAGCGGACCGATTTAAAAAAAAAAAAACGAAAAAAGTGAGGCAACAGAAATGACTAAGAAAAAAGCCGCATGTGTCTGCTTACAACTTGTGATAAACGTACACGAGTTTGCCAACTCAGAACACCACATGTACGACACTTGGTGGGTTTCCATCCACCCATTTTTATTTAAATTTTCAACAAATGTGAAAATAAAACTGAATGGAAACGCTAGAAATTCTAAAATAGTTTTTACGCTTGGAGGGGGTGGATTTTGAAGCGAAAATGCAAATTTTGGAAACAGATTTGCACACTTTGACCGGACATTACATCACATGTACATTTGTAGTCCCAAAGGAATGTCGGATGATAAAGTAAGGTATGTTTGGGGGGGGCGACGAAACTGAAATATTTTTGGAATTAATTAAAGAAGCCAATATTGCTATTTTAGATGAAAAACTGCAAAGAAACGCTACAGTTTATCGAGAACTACAAAAGCAAACGCATACGAGCTCATCACATGGCACAGTCACTTCCTGGTCGTCGTCTTCTTTTAAATTACATCCCTATAGCGCCACCTACAGCGGCGGAGTCCCCTCTCAATATTCACAAAAGAAGAACAGATGGAAACAAGCATTAGTCGCATGTTCGTTTTGCGCATTTTCAGTAAATTCGCTTACAATTTTTGAAATAATTGGATGGAAAACTGCCCAGTGTCTGTTGCAGTACCAAGAATGAACTGTGAGAGGCAGTGTGGCGCCACAAGTGCATGAGTAGAATAAGAAATGGAAGAAGCTAGGCTAAATGTTAGCTTGTTTGGTAACCATATTACAGAGACAAAGTCTTCTACTTGTCATTTCTATTTCGGTGAATGACTTTTGTGTCTCGTTATACAAACGCTCAACGTAGCCAGTTGCTTGTTTGCTAGCACGAGCGACAGGTCGCTCACAATCACACAACACGTACAAAAGGATTTAGGATCATTCATTTTTAAACAGGTTTGACATTTGCGATTGTCAGCTTAAACAGGAAGTTAAAAAAAAAAAATAAAATCACTGTCAACACACCCCAGACCACAGGATCATTTTTCACAGACATCCAATAATTGGACCTTTGCTGACTTTTGATGACATGGGAGGGAATTGCTCAAATTAGGCCTGATTGTTAGTTTGTGTGTTCAGTACAAAGTTAAGATCTGAAATGGAGGCCAGCTCCAGCGTCACGTCCTCCGTTTGAGGTGACTAACAGCCGCAGGAGACCTCAAGAGTACCAAGCGCTTTGTTTTGGACTTCCTCCCCGCACGTTCAAACCCGTCGGTGTTTGCCCAAAGAGCGCTGGAGGGAAGGAAGTCGGAATTACTCTTTCGTTCCTCGCAGCGCTTTGGAGGACGAGGAGAGGAAGGCAACCCGGCGCTCGAGGTCATTTAGTGTATAAAAAGTTTTTGGTTTTTTTTTTTGCTGCTGCTGCGTGACTCAGTGACAAAGTGAGGGAAGCGCGAGTCCTCCAGCAAGGACATTTTTGAAGTGTCTGCCCAATGTGTTTGGTGAATGATTAACAAATAACGTACTTTCAACCAGTAGTCAGGAACACTCGAGTTTAACATTCGATTCCGCTTACACCAACCAACTCGTCAGCAGTGCGTCTGCAAAGCCTTGGAATAAATATTGGCCCGATATTATCTGGAGAAACATTTGGATCATCTACAGCAGCACAAATAAGCAGTCAATTAAATTTACAAAATTGAAAATAAGGCCGTCTGTGTTATTAACCACACGTCGAATTGTCTGAGAATACTCACATTAGCACTTAACCCTGGAGAACCCACGGGGTCAAATTTGGCCCCTATAAATTCTCAAATAACAAAGAAACAAATTTAACTTCAAAAGTCCAGAGTGCCACTTCTGACCCCTGCATGGGGCCATCTAGTGGATGAATATTGCACTTACGTGAGCCAGAGTGGTGGTGACAAGATGGCTGGCAACAAACATGCTGTTTTGTTGGGCTGGAAATCAACCCAAACAAAACCATCTTCTCAGCAAACCATCAGATGGTAAAATTGTGTTTTTTTTTGTTAATCTATTTCATATCATGTTGCAGAATGCCTAGGAGTATGTTTTATATATATATTTTGATAAATTAGCAACTCTGAGCTAGTTAAAAAAAAAAGGGTTAAAATTGAAAAAAAAAACCATATATTTTGGTGTTCAGTTAACTTATAGCAGTCATTTAATGTATAATTCTTAATTTCCAAAGAAGAAAAGGGTTCTTGGGTTCTCCAGGGTTAAGCTAGTACTAACAATTTGCAACATGAACGACACAAAATGTTACAACCCTGGCTAGTAAAGTTAGCGCTGGGGCTAGCGCTAACTTAGCGTTAAGGTGTCCAGGCTGCTCCACCAATATTAAAGCCTACTTTGGCCCGCCACCGAGTTGCTATTTGGCTTTCATGCTACAGGATGCAAAGCCAAGCCGAGTGAGCCGACGTGGTGCGACGCGAGTGTGGTCAGCATTGGTCATCAAATTCCACACTTGCGTGTCACACTATTCTTCTATACCAGGAAGTGGAAGTCATCGCAGTGGTATGTGGCGCTACTATGACTTGCGAGAGATGCTGGAGGGTGGTTTGAAAAGCGTCATGACCGAGAAGCAAGACAATGAAATTAGAAGAAAGAAAAGGAAAGTGAGCGGTTTCCTGGAATAATGTGAGTCATTAACTCATTCAACTGCCATTGACGGCTATTGACGTCAAAAATTCATTTGAACTATTTCTATTAGTTTAACATTTTTTTCCCCACTTTTGTTAACAAGAGTGTGAAAACCTAGAATTTTTTTATTGTACATTTAGAACAGATATAAAATTTGTGACTTAGTGAAGTTATGCGATTAATTACAATTGAAAATTTTAATCGCCTGGCGCGATTTAAAAAAGAAAAGAACAGATCAAAATTAGGGGAGTCAGGCGATTACAATTTTCAATTGTACTTATTCACTATAATTAACTCACAATTAATCACACATTTTAAATCTGTTTCTAAATGTACAATTAAAAAAAAAATTTTTTTTTTAGGTTTTCATACTCTTATTAACAAAAGTGGAAAAAGTGTCAAATTAATAGAAATAGTTTAAACAAATTTTTGACTTCTATAGCCGTCAATGGCAGTGAATGAGTTAAGACAACTCTGCTCACACACACACACACAAAAAAAAACAGGCCCCCTCTGAGCACACAAGCAGCTTAATTATTGCACAAATTCACAAAGTCTTAGTGGCGGAGATCTATGAGTTCCAGCAGCGGAAAAAAATGAAGGCAATAAGAGTTTGCCGGCGCGAAACGCCACCAAATTGCAATCAATGAAGGACTCGCAGTTCCGCTCGGCCCCTCAATGTCAGCACGGCAGGCGTGGGGGGTGTGTGTGTGTGTGTGGGGGGGGAGTGGTGGTCGCAAATGGTGACTGATGACCACGACTCCAGCTGCCAGATCGAGACTGGCTTCATCAGCGGCAGTCGCATTCGCTACAAGGTGAAAGAAAACATCGTGACCAGCTGGAGGCCAAAAGCACATTTGCCTTTACGACTCGCCGCCATCAAGAAAAAAAAAAACACCACGTCAATTCATATAACTTAGTGTTCATGACAATCCTTGGCAGAGGAAACAATCCATAACTCACAAGGAGTTTCAAGTCAAAACTGGAATGTCTGCCAAGGTTGAATGAGGGAGTTGTTTGTCTGACTGAATGTCAAGAGGCCGTGGCCCGGATCACTGATGGAAGACGACTGCGACCAAACACTAATTAGTCTGAGGAGGGGGGGGTCCATCATGACTCACGGCGTCAATCAAACCCGGAGCGGCGGAAAAAGCTTGGAAAAAAGGGCTACAGTGTAGCAATCACGGCAAAGCTCATCATCCTGAGCCAACTTGAAGCAGAATGAGCATTTTCGCTGTTTACGCAGCATCGTTGCTGTGCTTTCTCTCCAAAACGACAACAATGTCGTATAAACAAGCAATCACGACATCGTTTTTCTTCTCCACGTTTGCTTCAAAATTGCCTCAATTGCAACAACAAATGTGGTATCAATTCTATCCACGGTCGGGGTTTCATGAACTATAATATAGTACACGCGCGTCAGAACGTTGCTCAACACGCTCGAAATACAAGCGGGACCCGATCAAAGTCAAAATCAACACTTTGCTGAGTTGAATTCACTCGGAAAATGTCATTTTTAGCGTGCCACATGCTTCACTCCTATCTCGTGCGCCGATTTGCTTTTGCTAGCTAACAGACAATCACATAAATAAAAGGGCCAGACCGATTCATCGGCCACCAGGTATAATCGGTCGATTATTGCCCTTCAAACGTCTGCCAAAACAATCGGCCGATTATTTTACCATTAAAACGTTATCGAAGAAAACCAACGTTTCCGACCCTGTGAAAGTACCCCGAATGCACCATTTTGCTCGCAAAGCATTAGCTACTAGCAAGTGTGTAGCGTATGCTATTCCGGTTGCTCTGTTGTCTCTAAGCGTCCTTTAAGTTGTTTAATGACACCCCCAGTTGGAGTTAACTGTAAAACTAAACACATGACAAGAAGAATTACATCCACTGTATATTTAAACGCAAAAACATGCTTCATTTTTAAAACATGGTTAGCCTAGCACTAATGCTAAAAGCAAAGGATCCACTAATCTGTATATGTTAATGGTTAGCCGATAAGCCAAGTCTTTTGACTTTATTAGATTAATCAGTAATCAGCATTTTCTTCTGCCATTATCACAGGCAGCCAGCGCCATTTTGCATTCTGTAACTGGCCCATTCATTCAAATCACGTTGAAAAATCTCTTCATTCTTCACAAGTATAAGCCCCAATTGAAACTTTGACTGTGAATAGTATGATAAATAAAGACTTCTCGGCCATGTGGTTTGCTTGCTATGGTATGAAAATAAAGATTTTGATTGACATTGACTGTAAGAATCAAGCATTGTTTTCTAAAGACAGATTCTTTTATCGTTTGCCGTAAATGACATGAAAAATAATTAACACTCAGGGAAAGCTAATCCTCATGAAGAGCCGTTCTGGTATGTTGCATTAGTATAATCGAAAGCACTGCAGTGGATTTAATGAAATGTGGTCTATACTGGAAGTTATACACCATCAGTTTTATGAAAGGAGACTTACAATATTTTTTCCCTACAATTAAAACACCAGGATCCTTCGTAAAAAAAAAGGTCTCAGGTAAAATGGCAAGCGCGGCTGGCTTTCGTTACCATGACGACCGGGTCGGTGCATTGAGACGAGGTGAGCAGTTGGCTCGACTCAAGCAGCCGTGTAGCAGGTCCGTGCATGTGGTGCGAACAGGGAAAAAACAATTTTAAAAAATTGCTTAGGAGGTGGTGGATTTGGAAGCGCATGGAAAAAAAGGAAAATGGCAAATTTGGGCGATGGAAACTGCAAGAGTACACGCAACACGTTTTGACCAGATATGACATCAAACGTAGGTTTGTAGTCGCAAAGCAATGTCAGATGATAAAGTAAGGTATGTTTTGGGGGGGTGACGAAACTGAAATCTTTTTTGGAATGAATTCAAGAAGCGAATATTAATGCTATTTTAGATGGAAAACAGCAAAGAAACGCTACGGTTGATCAAGAATTACAAAAGAAAACCTCTGCTTCCTGTTTTTCTTCTTCTTTTAAATTACGGGAGGATCACATCCCTATGGTGTATAGCGCCACCTACAGCGGCGGAGTCAACTCTCAATATTTGCAAAAGAAGAACAGATGGAAACGGGCAGAATTCGCTTAAAAAAATTCTAAACAATTGGATGGAAATCTGACTACTGCCGGATCGATGTTATTAGTTAGCATGCCTATAGTATTTCCCATTTATTTGTGTTAGCATGACGCTAACTGACTTATGAGTATGTGGTTGTTTGAGTGTTATGTTTAGTATAATCAAGTGGAAGAACATTGAATTGTTCTGCCTGCCACTGTAGGTCGCTGGCATAGATAAAGGAAAAAATATTTTTGTAGTGCATAAATTATTTTCAGTGAAATTGGCTCATTTCTCACGGCACGCCTGGTGATTTCTTGAGACTTGTTTGGGAAGCTGACTTTAGGGGAGTCTAAAATCCACTACGACAGCGCGCGTGTGTGCGTGAGGACAAGTTTGGACTGAAAACGTGGAGCTGTAAGGGTTTTGGTTCTTACACAAGTCAAGTCGGGACATGCGGAGCGATAGGCTACCCACAGAATCGGGCAGGAATGAGAGGAGCGGCGCGGCCTTCCTTTTTGTGCCGACTCGGGCATTCGATAAAAGCGCGTCCGAGCGCTCGATAGCAGCCCTGGCGCTTCTGCGCGTTCATTCCGACACGCCTCGCACGGTGAGGGCTTCATTAATTTGATCGCTCCGTTTGGAAACGATCACATATCAGGTGTTGCGCAACGCGCTGTCGACGTTTCTCGGCCAGTTACCATGACAACCGTTTTTTTTTTTTACCTGGGCCAAAAGGGCTCCTATTGTCGACAGCGTTTGTTTGTTTGTTAGTGAACGCGAGTACACGGGCCGAGCGAGAATGCAATTATTTGCGCAGCAGAACCAGTCAAAGGATGCAGGTTCTTGTATTTTTCTTTTTATGGGAGATGCCCTTAATCTCTGAATAATGCACGAGTCTGCAGAAACGACGAGCGTGTGCAATTACATGCCGGCCTCTCGAGACACGTGCCATAAACTGTATTAATCAGATAATGCCATTAAATATTAAACAAATTCTACCAACATGAAACTTGACAACATCCTCGGCGGCTTTATTTATTTAAGCTCAATTACTGCCATCAATAACTCTCAAAACTTTAATTTCGTAAAAAATAAGGAAATTGCAACATTTTATTCTAAGATTCCAACTTTTTTCTCATAACATGACAGAACTGATACGTTGAATTGTAACTTTAGTTTGGTGATATGAAGACCGTGACCAGCGGTTGTGTTACATTGGCTAATGCTAAATGCTAATGCTAAATGCTTATATATAGTAAAGCTTTTCTGGTAACGTTTCAGCTTTGTCATAAAATGTCGCCAATCAAAACTTTTTTCAGAATATTGGGACCATCATCTTGTAATATTATAAATGCTTAAAATTACAACTTTTAATGGTATGATTACATCTTTATTCTCAAAATTTCTTGTTTTTTCCCCCCCACATTATTCTGATAAGACCAACATTGTTTTAATAAAAAAAAAGAATGGTAAAATGTAACTTTTTCATCATAATTTCCATCCCAAAAAAAATAATACATATTAAAAATACACATATTTGTGGTTTGCCATTCAAAAATGTACATTTTGGGGGGGAACCTATCCTCTTTGCTACTCCCTGAAAAACTCACCTATTCGCTTGATTGTGCTCAAGGCAAAGCAATAAAGCGTTGCTTTGCCGCCGTCTTACTTTCAATGAACTACATTGAAGTGAGTTGAGAAGCTTCATGCAGAGAAATCATGTAGCATCTCTGGTCGATGCCAACCACGGATTTTCACTATTCGAGCCCGGGCTCGGCCCGTACCCATTACAAAATGTCTGAGTTCATCTCCCACAACCACAACATGTTCTTGTGATATTACCCAAAGTCCTCAACTTAAAACGACACCATTTGCAGCTTTAATCTACTTAAATGAATACTTTTGGCTTTGGCTCTACAAATCCCTTTGAAGTGTCTTTAATTAGTGTTAAAAGTCAGTATCAGTGTTCAATGTTAGTTTCATTCATCAAAGTTTTTCATGTTTTAATTTTCTACTGCCAAGAACGAACTCAACAGGGAGGCGGCGGTGACCTTTGCGTCTTCCCGCTAATGAGAAAAGCGTCAGTGTTCGAATTCCTAATGAGGTCTGAGCAAATACGAGCTCACTTTAACACGTCAGCGTCATGTCAGCGTTTGGCACAAAATTCCCCCAATTCAATTTGCACCGTCATGCCGGCACCTGCTTGGCGGGCGGGCCAGCCAGCAGAAGCATGTGACGGGCCGGCGGGACTCGATCGGGAAGGCGGAGAGACTCGGGAGACGAGAGCAGCCAGCGGCGGCTGTTCAGGAGGACCAAAATGAGTCCGGAAAGCACATTTTATATATATATATATATATATATATATATATATATATATATATATATATATATTTTTTTTTTTATTTTTTTTTTTTAATTGTTTTTTTTGGAGAGCTCAGTATTGTTCATTCGGTAATTTTACCGATTTGACATGTCATCGTCGCTCTCATTTTTTATTTTATATATATATTTTTATATATATATATATATATATATTTATATATATATATTTTTATATATATATATATATATATATATATATATATATATTTATATATATATATTTTTATATATATATATATATATATATATATATAATTTTATTTTATTTTTTTTTTGGGGGGGGGATTTTTTTGTTTGTTTTTGTATGTGGGTGAATATGTGTATGTGCGTGTGTGCGAGTGTGTGTGTATTCACGCATTTTCATTTAAATGTTCAAGAAATGCAAAAATAAAACTGAATGGAAATACTCGAACTTCGAAAAATGAGCCCAAAATTCGCAAAAACGTTTTTTACGCTTAGAGGGGGTGGATTTTGAAGCGTATCTAAAAAAAAAAAAAGGGAAATGCGAATTTTGCTGATGGAAACAAAACACAAGACCGGATATGACGTCACACAAACGTTTGTAGTCACAAAGCAATGGCGGACGATAAAGTAAGGTATGTTTAGGGGGGCGACAAAACTGAAATCTCTTTGGAATTAATAAAAATAAAAAAAAGTGAATATTAACTCTTTTACTGCCAAAGACGTTAAATGACGTTCTGCAAAAACCTACGGAAGAGCGCCAAAGACGTTAAAAGACGTCCTCCCATTTTTTTTTTTTTTTTTTTGAAACGGGTGCTGGGAAGGCTTGCGGAGCTCTCCTGAAAGTTTTAAGCAGGTTTTTTGAGCCTAATGACTATTTTTGGCCCCTAGAGGGCAGCGATGACTCTCTTTTGACAAGATTGGGTGGGCGTCAGTAGAGGCGGAGCTAGAGCGTTGAGCAGGAGATCAGAATGGAAAACAAAGGAAAAATGGCGGCCGGTCGCGAGGAGCTAACGCCAGAGCCGTTTTTTTTCAAAGACCAAAAGCATCGCTAAAAAAGCACATTGTTGATGACATGATCATCATCGATGATGAAGATGATGGTGACTCCGTGGTTGGAAAGCATTGACGCGGCAGTAGAAGACGTTAGATGGAGCTAGATGGAGGAGGGAACGGGCAATGGCGAGCGTTTGCAAGCAGCTCTACACTTACAAGACGAAAGGCATCGACCAACGCTAAAATAGTACATTGATGACGACGGTGATCATCCTCGATGATGATGAAGGTGAATCCGAGCTTGACGGCGAAATTGGAACCGCTGACGCGGCGGCTATGACGGTGTCGTAACGCGGAACGCAACCGAGCACGCACATGCGGACGTTCGATCGGACGACGGAGAGTGCCCCGAGTCCAATGCATATTCATCGGAGGAAGTGTGTACAGTCTGCTACTTGCTTTTTATTCCCTGGAAAAAAAGGCCGTCAAGAAAGTGTAACGTTTGCACGCAAAACGGACCAATGTGAAAGTGAAAGTAAACTGTTGTGCGAGTCCTGGCGTCTCCTTGCACGCAGGAGAGCGTTACAAAAGGAAAAACTGTATTTGAAACATCCACATAATTGTAAGTAGTACCACAGTTGCACACATTTGTAAATAGTTTGCGAAATTGTTTTGTCAAATTGTTACACTGTTGAATGGAAATAAACCTATTTTGCAATCAAAAAACACTTTTTCATTGTTGGTGAAAGCGTTTTACAGAAGTAAAGCACTATTTAGGTGTTTGTGGCATCATTCATGGACAAAAAGAAGTGTACAATTCACTAGAGTGCATGAAATAACATCGTTTCACAAAAAGCTCTTTTTCTCCGTTTTTTGTTTCAAAAGAGAGAATTTCGGTGAAAGTAACCATTTTCTATTGTTGATTACTGAAGAACGGAATAAGGTAGAAACAAACTTTTTTTTTCTGATGAAAGCCGAGAGTCCAATCTTTCATTTGGTAGTATGTGTGTTTCCATAGTCCAAACACAACATTTTCTGTGGACCTTGAAAGATCACTCAAAATGCTTAAATCGGCTGGCAGTGGGGACAACCCGTTTTTGAAAACGTCTGGCAGTCAAAGAGTTAATGCAATTTTAGATGGAAAACAGCAAAGAGACACTACGGTTTATTAAGAATGACAAAAGCAAACATTTACGATGTCATCACACGGCGCAGTCACTTCCTGGTCGTCTTCTTCTTCTTCTTCTTTTAAACTACTGGTGGATCACATCTCTATTGTGTATAGCGCCACCTACAGCGGCGGAGTCCCCTCTCAATAGTCGCAAAAGAAGAACAGATGGAAACGGGCGTAAGTCGCGTGTCCGTAAATTTGCTTTAAAAATTCCAAACAATTGGACGGAAAGCCGACTACCGTGAGGTCAACACTAGGGGTGGGTCGGTTGGGGTACGTTAAAAAAAGAAAGAAAAAAAAAAAGAAGTGTGAGCTTTGCCAGAAGTGCTTAGCTTGGGCCGCAGGCTGACACCTCAATCACAGCCCCCCCCTTCTATAGAGACTGAAATTACACAGCTCACGACAAGCTCCTCTTGCTAATGTGACCCCCCCCCCTCCCCCCAACACACACACACACACACACACACACACACACACACACGGCACAAAGACAGATCAGTCATCTCACAGTTGAGAGCAAAATGTACCGCGGCTCATTCAACTTTGATGCCGAGCGCGACTTTGCTCCACGTTCCAACTATTCTACAGCCCCCCGACGCTGCCAGGAGACGCTTGTGATTGATACCCGGGTTGCTCGGCCCCGAGCCGTCTGTTTGTACGTGTGAGGTCTTGAGTAGATGAAAAAGTACAGTATTAGAAAAGAAAGCACGAGAAAGAAAGTGTACAAAGGGACAGGGATGAGCTTGAGTTTCTTTTTTTTTTTTTTTTTTTTTTGGGAAAAGTCACACTGGCAGGCCCGTCACGACGGGGCCGGGCAGACATTCAATCTCACGCATGTCCATCTTGGAAGAGATATTACCCAAAAGCAATTGATGTTCTCATAATGAGAAACCATAGAAAATTAGACAAACGCTGTGTCAAACTAGGAATGAGCAACGTCATGAATTAACTGATTAGGACCGTTTCAGTTTTAAGATCAGAGCTCCCCAGAATAGTCCCAAGTTTTGTTCTTGGACGTTCTTGACTTGGCTTGTCCAAGTTTTTTGGTCCACCACCAATCTAGAATCTCGTCCCCCAAGACAGAAATTGTGTAATCAAATGTGATCAATCATTTTTTTTTGTTTGATCACACAATTTCTGTAGAAGTCGTAGAAATAAAGCAACAAGCAGGAAACACAATACGCAACTTTGATGCCAGGCCACAAAAAGGGAGTTAAGGGTGTTCGTCTTGAGACTCAAAAACTCGGAACTGAAAGGTCGAAAAGAGCTAGGCCGTGGCGAAAATCCTACAGATGACGTGAAATCGGACTTGATCAAGCCAAAAGGTGACTTCTCAAGTTAAGCTAATTAATAGCTGCTGTTATCTTAGCAAGGCTGGTCGGACTCTCGCCCGCTTCTTTGTTCCTCGGTCAGGTCACTCTTTGATTACTGGTAGCTACTAGGAGGTATTTAAAAAAAACATTTTTTTAAAACGATTCGGAAATATATCATGATATTACAGCACGCAATTCTCGTATCAATTCAATATGCAGCCGAATCGATCCATTTTTTGATGGAAATATTCGACAAGACGTCTTACTTGGTGTTAGGGTTCACACCGTAAGCATGGAAGAATGTTATATTAGTGGAACATTGAGCCTTAATATTTGATTTCAATGCTGTTCAAACATGAAACAGAATGCAGCCTGTTTGGTAAATACAGTCGCTCACGGTCTTGAGCCTGAAGGACATTTTCATACAAATCTTACAGTGTTCATGTGCAAGTTTGCTGATTAGTATTTTCTATATTTGAGTTTAACTCTTTGACTGCCAAAAACGTTAAATAACGTTTAGTAAAATCCTAGGGAGGAGTGCCAAAGACGTTAAAAGACGTTTGTTTCAAAACAGAGGTGAAACTAACCATTTTCTATTGTTGATTACTGAAAAACGGAATAAGGTAGAAACAAACTTTTTTTTCTGATGAAAGATGAGAGTCCAATCTTTCATTTGGTAGTATGTGTGTTTCCATAGTCCAAACACATAATTTTCTATGGACCTTGAAAGATCAGTCAAAATGTTTAAAATCGGCTGGCACCCACGGCATCCCTTTTCTGAAAACGTCTGGCAGTCAAAGAGTTAAGAGGGGGGGGGGGGGTCGCAAAAATCGATTTATAGATTCTCATCGGGATTAATCGGTTTTAAATCGAATCACCAGGTACTAAGCAATTCACACCCCTAGTAACTACATTACGTTCGTTTCACGTGACGGAGTCATTACTCGGGAATCGTCGGCTTTCCCTACACGCCAATATTATTTTTCGTAAATATTGAACAAGTTTCATATTTAAGATTGTCGTCCCCAACTGGTTTGAGACCCTATTATCGATCCCTTTACAATCTTAGAGGATACATTTATAAAAAAAAAAAAAAAAAACTGGAATTTGCCATCCTTGGTTGGGTTGGGAAGGGGCAAAACCAGGACAAAAATAATCCGCTTGTCTGCGCCAGGTCTTCGTTTTTTTCCTTACTGGACGCGTACCGACAAATTCTGCTCAAGCGTCCACCGAACAATATCAATACTCAGACGCCATCCCTCAAATAATCCCTGAAATGTCATCTGAGGATTTGCGACTGGCAGAGCACGACATCATCTTGTTCATATCAAATTTCATATGGCGAGGCTGGGGGGTGCGGGTGCGGGGGGGGGGGGGGGAGGTGGGGATTTCTTTTCTGCGGGGCCCTGAGTGAAAAACGAGGCAGCGTGCCAAAATATCATCGCAGACAAATGACAAATTCTTTGAAGTCAAGCTTAGACGCCAAAATATAACTTTTCCCTGACATGCACACGCGAGCGCCGTCGACGCTATCTAATCACGGCGTCCCTTGGCGGGACGGGGGGCTGATAAAAACGAGGAGCTCGATGGAAGATCACAGTGGGGGGGGGGGGGGGGGGGCATGAATGAATCATCGAGCGCTGCTTCAAAAGGGAGACGTTGGCCTTGCGTGTTCAGAGTTTAGATGACGAGAACGGCAACGAAAATGTACGATCTCGTGCCGTACTTGATAGTGTTGTTGCCCCGCCCCCATGGTGCGAGGAACTAGGTTCGAGTCCCACGGTCTCCATTTGGGTTGGAAAATAAAAACTTGTCAAGAAGTAACTAACTAAAACTGTGAGAAATTAACACAAAAAAAAAAAAAGAAAAAAGAATGAAAATAACACTTTGTGGTTAAAAGTAACAACAAAACTGTGAGAAATTTAAAAAAAAAATGAAAGGAAATAACACTGATAGTGTGGAAAAAAATAACACTGACACTTTAAAGTGTAAATGTGTCAAATAACTCTTTGACTGCCAGACGTTTTCAGAAAAGGGATGCCGTGGGTGCCAGCCGATTTTAAGCATTTTGACTGATCTTTCAAGGTCCATAGAAAATTATGTGTTTGGACTATGGAAACACACATACTGCCAAAACAAGATTGGACTCTCATCTTCCATCAGAAAAAAAAAAGTTTGTTTCTACCTTATTCCATTTTTGAGTAATCAACAATAGAAAATGGGTTAGTTTCACCTGTTTTGAAAAAAAAAACGTCTTTTAACGTCTTTGGCACTCCTCCATAGGATTTTACGAAACGTTATTTAACGTTTTTGGCAGTCAAAGAGACTCTTTGACACTATGGGTGTCGTCATTTCACCCTACCAAAGGGTTACAATTTTACACTTTTGGAAGTGTAAATTTAACTCTGAACTGGTGCGAACTATAGAAACTCAGGGAAAGTGTTAAATTTACACTTTTGATTTTACTGTGAGGAAATTGGTCTTTTAGTGTAAAACAACTCACAAATATTGGTCAGATCCTTTACTTGGGTCCAAAAATGGGGTCATTTTGTATCAAACAACCCAGAAAGTGGGTCGGCCCATTTTTGCTCCATAATTGGGTTACTTTTGGACCCAACTGTTTTTGCGAGTGCGCGATTCCGCCGTTTGCGCTCATCCTCCTCACCCCCGCGAGAAACGTATCAGAATCGTCCTTCAAAGATATTCGCAATTTCACGTCTCACTTTCAGACTATCAACAAAGTCAAGCGCAACGTCAACAGCCCTAACTTTGTATTAACAAAACCAAGCGTCTACAACCTCAGATTATGCCGATTTTCATTGCATCAGATTGACAATAAAAGTATATTTTGCAAGCATGTTACTGATCGATGTTATGCATAGTAACTGTGTCGTGGATGTCAATTGAAATGGATTCCTTTGTAGTTTCCGAGCCCAGTGGAACCCGAGCGGAGATTTATTCCAATTGTCTCCCCCCCACCCCCCACCACCACACGTGCTCTCGTTCGGACACGGACATTCCAACCTGCTTCAATGTTTCAAAACATCGAACCTACACCATATAGTGATGTCTGTGAAATTGTAAATTGATGTTTAAGGTGTGTCGAAGCTGTGAATCATTTGCGTTTTTATCAAACGGAGGGCGCAGAGGGGCAGATGTGTCACACGCGAGCGGCAATGTGCGGGAACGAACGTCCGCTCTTGTTAAGTGGCAAATTAAAGAAAAGAAAAAAAGGAATCCCTGGTACGGGTTTGACGACGCGTCATGGATCTTCTTGTGTACAAAAAAAAAAAAAAGACTATTGCCTGACTTTAAATCAAGTATGTGCAACCATAATTCATTGGAAAGCTCTCCAGAAAAAAAATAAAAATAAAATAATAATAATAATAATAATAATAATTCATTGGAAAGCTCTCCAGAAAAAAATAAAAATAAATAAATAAAATAAAAAATAAAATAATAAAATAATAATAATAATAATTAATTGTATCCTTTCCCTACCACAACAAAAAAAAAATGTTGAAACCAGATCAGTAACTTTCCCTTAATCCTAACAAACAAACACTGATAAGAAAATAATCTCCCTGGCGCAGGAGGATGACAAGTCATGTTGGAAGAATCACAGATAGGAAAATCCAATAAAAGATTTGAAAAGTCACCGACAACAAAAAGCGCACAAACACGCAATCCCACTTTGAAGTGTGGCCTCCCGTTAACGCAATCAATGCGCTCGTCTGACCGCAGCAGGCAATTCAATTGTAAGGCCAATCCGTCTAGACTGGATGAGAAAGCGCTTGAGAAAGCAGGACAACAGATTCCCGTCCTCCGTTGCCTTCTTTTCCCGTTAGAAAGACGGACGGCAACGCAAATCTGACGCGTTCGCGCGACGGCCTTGAAAATTCCTGACCGTCTGTCCCGGGGAGTTGAAGCGGGCCGTGCTATTTAACGGCTGATTGCTTGGGGGGAGGTCACGTGAACCGGCGAACTTTGGGACTGAAAACACCATTGTGGTCATTGTACTTTGCCGTGGTGGACATTTTTAATTTGGGAAGTTTCAACGCTCCGATGCGCCTGCTCAAGTCTCGGCAGAGGTCAACAAGACGCACAATGCAAATAAGCCGCCGCCCACCAGACAATGAAGCACATAAAGCACCAAACAGGTTGTGGTCAATGATCAACCAGGGCGGACCGACCAGAAGGTCTTTTTTTTTTTCTCCCAACAAAACAAGTTCCTCAGCGTCTTTTCAAATCATGGAGGTGATTGTTACAATAACAACAAAGACACTTTGTATTCTATTCTATTCCAATGAGACGCACGCATTAGCCTGACTGTGCACGTGCCAGCGTGACTCACTGACTTGTTAAGAAGAATTCAAAGAAAAATGTCCCAAAATTATTTAACTTTTTTCCCCCAAATAACTTTTGAGACTGTTAATCGGGTTCGAATTTCCCGCGCCCGGTCTGCGGATGTGACGTAATGTGCGTTGGTGGTGTGTATGTGAAGAACGGTATGTGCAGTTCCATTTTTCGTCAGCGGGTGGCAGTAGCGATTCCGAATGGAATATTCTACGTTCAGTAGCTTTTATAAAGCTTTTAAATATTCTATAATTTGTTTTCAAATGTAATAGATTGCATTGAATGAAAGAAAGCTATTTTTTATTTACTCAAATATTACAAAAAAAGGACAAAAATAGCTGCATAAATAAAGAATTTTATGGGGTATACACTATTGAAAATAGAGGGGGGGTGGGGGGCGTCGTCTGAGAAAAATATTAAAGGTACAACCCGAGGTAAAATGTATGAGTTAAGGACCCAAATAAAAATCCGCGATGGAGCGAATGAATCCACAATATACCGTTGCGGTTCACTTTTCGCCTTAAAACAAATCTAAAACATAAAGCTAACTACTTCGCGGATTTCATTTATTGCGGGTATTTTTTGGAACCTCAACCCAATGGAGAACAAGGGAACGCTGTGTTTAAAAAAAAAAAGAAGAAAAAAAAAGGATAATTTCAAAGATGTAATTTCAATATCGTGATACTGCATATTAGGATTATCACACCGTCAGAATCTTTGATCAGACTGATAAAAAAAAAAAAAAAGTTTTACATCTGGTGGCTAACATTTGTATGCGACTTAAGAATGTACTTAAAGATTGCCTGTGCAGTTAATAAAGTTTTCAGAAGGTGACAATCAATCGCAAAACTCGTGTATGGCCGCATCAGGCACACACACAAAAAAAGAGCTAGTGCAATTTTAGCATAACAACAACAACATATGAATAACATAACAGCACACATGAAGCGATCTTGTCCAACCATTTCACATCTCTGCCGTTCGTTCCCTCCGCAAGCACATAAACAGCAATTACACGGGGCCAACGGCTCCCGGGGGACGCCGTGGGAGAAATTAGCAGCCAAAAGGCCGTAAAACAAGCAACCGGGGCGACCTGCGCACGCCAGCAGGGGGATGCGGGGCCACACTCGGCGGGGCCCCTCCTCATTTCAAATACCTCCGCGCCGCTTTAGTTCCTCTTTGCAAAAAAAAAAAAAAAGGGCTCCAAAAAGCCTATAAAAGTTAAAAAGCTCTTCTTGGGCGGGCTTGGCATTTCAAGCCGGCAGCCATGAACACGTCGACTGGTTTTATGCGCCGAGAAAGGTGAGCGCAGCATGAAATTGCAGCTAATGTGTGCTATGCTCCCGCTTTGCATCAAATGCAGCCGTGCTACGTAACCGCAACGTTGCTTAGCATAAACAAATAGCAAAAAGAGGTATAATTCAAATCTATAGGATTCATACATTGTGTATTGATGTACACATTCGTTCCATATGGACTTTTTTTTTTGACTATATTACTTTGAGTCATTTACATCTTGCATGCAAGGTGCCAGTTATCAATACTACAATTGCATCACATTAACACTTTAAAGTGTTTTCCACAGATTTGAAATATGCTATAATATACTGGGGTTGGGGGGGGGGGGGTATTCCCAAAATTTTTGGGGGTCATTTTACACTTCATACAAAATGAGTAAAAATGTTGTTAACAAATTTGACAGTGACACCATATTTTTTACACTTGTGATGTATTAAAATATATATTTTTAATAATAATAAAAATCAAATAAGGCTGTCATATCTAATGTTATATGTGGTATATATCCAGTCGCGACACTTTTTTTGTTTTTGATATTTTTATTAAATGCTCTTGGGCGGCGGACAGTTTACATTGGGTGGCCCGCCCAAGTGTTAACACGGTGTGGGAAACACTGCTTTAGGCACATTTTGGACTTCTTTCACTTGGGGGTGTACTCACTTTTGTTGCTTTCAGTGTTGACTAGAATAGATATAATAAAATATTTGCCCCAAAAAATTGAGGGGTGTACTCACTTTTATGAGTATGTTGCTCAAGTTAGAGAGTTCTGTTCTACTCTCACGTTTTTGTCTTTAAAAAAAAAAAAGAAAAGAAAAGTAATTGCTGCTCATTTGAAACTTGTGAGCGTGTTTTCACAGCAAGCCACGGGGCCTCGGGTCATGTTTGTGTCTTCCCCCAAGGCAAAACCACATGCGTGTGATGATGTCATCTGAGGTCACCTGAGATCGTGCAAGCGTTAGCAGGGGTTAACACCTGCATGTGTGGAGGCGGTGACCCCAAAAACCGGCTGAGGGGGCCGTTCCGCAGCTTTCACGCCAGGAAAGAATGCCTTTTGTTTGACTTTGTTTTAGTCAAGGAGGTGCCGTGTAAAGAAAGTCAAGAGGAATGCGGCTCTCCAGAAGAAATGCGAGGACTCAAATTAGAGATGGAACACATTCCCAGGACCCCCCCCCCCCACACACACACACACACACCAAAAAAAAGAAATAAAGCCAAAACAATGACAAATAGTATGCAAAATACAAAAGCACAGTTAGAGCCTTTGGCATAACAAGGTTGCAGACTTAACTCGAATGTTAACAAGCAGTAGCTTGACACATTGAATTATCATCTCATCTGTCATTGTGCAAATTTAATACTCAAGGATACTCAGTATCAATAAGTAATCAAATAGTGAATGGTGGCTCAGTGGACCAAAAGGACAAAACCCTCCATTGGAAAAATGTGTTATGACTACTCAAAATTCAGCTTTGTGCTTCAGCTGTCATGCTAACATAGTTAGCACTGAATAGCAAGTGCTGTACTGTGGCCTTGAAGGGACAAAAATGCAAATAAAACTTCATCTGTAAATTTATGACTTCATAGTAGTCAGATTTGTGTTTCAACTGTCACGTTAATATTGTCAGCAGTAAATAATGCGCGGCCTACGGTGGCCATGAAGGGACAAAATGTTAAAAATTCTGCATTGAAATAGTGTTAGGGCAGTTTTTCAACTGTCATATAAATATGGTGTGCAGCTTATAACAAGTGATATACGGTGACCTTGAAGGGACAAAAAGGCAAAGCTCCTCATTAATAAACTTGTTACGGCTGCTCAACATCTGTAATTGTGTTTCAGCTGTCACATTAATATAGACAGCAGCGAATAGCAAGCTGTGTACAAATATCTCCCAAGATAAGCTTGTTATTACTTCAATATTCGGCTTGGCGCTTCGACTGTCAGATTAATATATTCAGCAGCTCACAGTATCAGCATAAAGTGGCCTTGAGGGACCAAAACGTAGAACATTTATTTGTAAAAATCAGTGAGTCACATTTGTGTTTCTACGGTCACATTAACATGGTCATCAGTAATTAAAACGGTGCACGGTGGCCTTGAAGGGACAAGACGGCAAAGCGCGACATCTCAATATTTAAATACGTTTCAGCTGTCAAATATTTGGTTCACTGTGAATAATAAGCGACGTACGGTAGCCTTTTAGGGCTAAAAAAGGCAAAGCTCTCCGTGATAAAAGTTATGAGCTATCTTAATAAATCAAATTTGTTTTTCAACTGTTACATTCATAGTCAGCAGAGTGAACGTAACTAGTAGGGTATGGTGGCCGTGAAGGGACAAAAACAAACATTGCATTATAAAACCTGGTGTCTCAATTATTCGCATTTGTTTCAACTGTCACCTTTGTTAGGGTCAAACTCGAGTGGCTTCTAAGACATGTTCCTCATTGTAGAACTTATGACATCTTCAGATTGATGGTCCACATAATGTCAACAGTAATAGCGACAAATGAGGTTCATTTTAGTGACTTGGCACCGCAACCTTGCTTGCTTTGCAACACATGCGTTCTACAGGCCGCCTGCTTGAGTTTGCAGTAAATCCAGGACGTGATGCACACCGTCAGAGCATTTCAGAAACGCGGCTGCTAACATTTCTGCGCAACGTTACACCTTGGGCCGCCTGTATGCGCCTGGCGGGGGGGCCCCGTCAGCGTGGCGGCCGTCCAGAACCGCTTCGGGACCAGACTGAAGGACGCCAAGCCACACGCAAACAAATCACACACACGTGACATTACAGCCGTAAATAGGACGGACAATGTCGGGCAAACGTACCTCAAAGAGCCCCAGCCGCTACTTTCTGACAGCACCCAAAAAACTTTTCGGTCACTCGGCTTCGGACCCGCTTTCTGTTAAGTGTCCACGGCACAAAATTCCCCCAAACGTTCGCTCCAAAGTCGGCGAGTTGGCTTAGCTGGCTTGCTTGGCGCACTTCCACTCGTCACAAGGAAACGTAAAAGAGTCCGGTTAATGTTGTTTAGGAGAAGCCAGACAGTTCCGAGTCCGTCCGAATGTGAGCTCGCTGGTTGTGGCGACTGGCGAGGCAGCAGGCAGCCGGCCCACAGCGGGCGCCACCAGGTGCTCATTTACATAACTGCACCGGCTGTGGCCAATCACGGCTGAGAGCAAGGTGCCTCATTGGATATTCAAGAAGGCGCATGGTCCAATGAGAAGCCGCGGTGGGCGGGGCTTTGTGTCTGACAACAACTTTAGAGTCAAACTGAAGTGTGTGTGAAAAGCCTTTTAAAATACTGCACAGGAGCTCTGATTCCATGCCTTGTTAACCCTTTGCTCCCAATAATAATCACAATACAGTAGAAACCGGACTGGTAGGTTTTAGTCCTAAAAAAAAACATTAAGTCACTCTAATATTATTGATAGTTAAACATGAATACTGCCTCTAAATATCGGAAAATACTTAAATAATCATTAAATAAACATAAGTTAAATGAAATGCCTGAATAAATGTTTGGAAACAATCACTTCTAAAAGATTACAAGCAAATGCATTTAATTTAAAAAGTTGTATTGTATATTATTTGAACTGTGAATTATCTTTTTGTGATACAAACCAAACCACCCTGGTTAACCTAATGTGTTTATTTATCATTATTTCATACTATTATTTCCCTACATAAACTCTGAATTGTCTTTTAGTGTTCCAAACCAGCTGGTTTAGGCCATTTAATATGGACCCCGCTGCTTGTGAAGGAAACTTTATTACAGAGCATTGATGGCAAAACAGCATAGCATTACGGCTATCATGAGTCAGATTGAAGGCTTTTGCAGTAAAGCACAGCAATGAGGCAGCAAAGGCTGAGAGTTGTTGATATGGGACCCTCAGGCAGAAACAGAAACTGGGAGGAAATTTGCGCTTCAAAAAGAGCCGCCTGCGCGCGCGCGCGTGTGTGTTTATGCGGTTCTGCAGCAAAAGCTTTATCGTCTGCAATTTCCTTATGTGTTGGTACATGCCCGTTTGACTGGGAGGACGACGAAAACTGGCGCTCCAGGGGACAATAAAGGTCATTAACACGCTGGGATCCACCTTGGATTGACACGCGGACACTGGGACACTGTTTACGGCACACTTGTGGGCCATAAATGCCGTCGAAAGATGCACTTTCACCCAGTAAATGAAATATATGACAGTGAAGCCTGATACATTCCAGTTCCGACTGCAATAGGTGAAAATCTGTCGTAGAGAGAACATGCGAACTCATTCACGCCAATATGAGGCATCGTGACCAAACACCATAGCTTCTCTATTCTTCTCATTGAAATTCAAGAAATTCAGTGTGCCCAAAATTGACCCCTGTGGAACACCATAGGACAGTGGGGCAACGCGAGACTCAGAGCAACAAACTTGAAAAGGTTGAACATACAATATTCTCTATTCTCTGCTTATCTGTTTTTCCAGTAGACCTCAGTGCTGCCCTCACATGTTACAATGTGGTACTACACTGAAGGTGCGCAACTTTAAATTAAAACTTGTATGCTTTCAAGAAAAAACACGTAAAAATTGGGGGGCATGAACGATCAACCGATTATATGATATTAAATGAAATCTAAGTTAAAATAATAATACTGTTGAACGTGTTACATAGCAACCCCCAGATTCCATGCAAATATGCCCCCCCCCCCTAGAGGTTGTAACTGTCGGCGATGACATCAGAGCAATGTGATTTAATGTTTAGTTTTGTAAGCGCGTTCCATCAGTTTTTCAACCTTGGATGATGTCAGCTAATGGAGAAAAAGCTCCGTATTCCCCGAGTAACACATGTTTGGGTCGGAGAAAAATGATGAATGGTGCGTTCGCTCGCCTGAAATCAGATGCACGTTTCCTTGCCGATTGAGTTTGGACTGAGAAATGGCAACGCTATCACACGCCAAAATTAAGCAATTATCGTTTTCTTTTTCACGATACGGTCATGATAAATCAGCAACAGATGTGTACTTCTCACCGGACCCGTCGCCAGCGGCTGCGATTTGAAAGCATACGTTTCGGATAGCAACATTGAACATCGTTTGCGTTTTTGCTGCGTATGAACGTCAACCGTTTCTACAGATGAAGCACAAAATTTGGTGAGAAGCATCATCGTTAGAACGTCCGGTTCGAATCGGAAGGCCTTTTAAAGTCACACGCATTCAGGCACGGATCCTACAGTACACAGTTGAACAAGAAGATGGCGACCCTAAGTGGGCAAAAATAAAATGTGCGCCCTCACATGCGTGTATTTTGGCTTTTGCGTGAAGCTTTAAAAAAAAAATGCTGTCATGAAATGGATTTCGATCACGTTTTAAAACATAACCCATTTGATAAACGAGCAATTACTCTACTATGTTCCCCCACTATATTGCGTGTTTTTTTTTAAAGTACAGTATACTGTAATGTGGGAAAGGAGAGCCACAGACTCCAGTGTACTTTTTTTTTTTTTTGTTGTTTATTGAGTGAAAATAACGTTACTATGTGTTAGGTTGAAAATGTCATAATATTTAAAGAAAATGGGGCAACACAAAACTACGCACACGTTTTTTTGTATGGTCTCTCAATATTGCATATTTTCACCTATTGAGGGGGGGTGTCAACTGTAAGCGAAATTGCAAAGTGACGCGGCAATACAATAGACACTGATGACTGATTTGACTTTCAGCCAAATCATAAAGCTTGAATGCGTCCATATTAAGCTTACACACAGGAAAGAGCAGACGGATTTCGCGCCCCCGTGTGACTTTTCAAGGCTTTCTATCCAGCTGCCATTGCTTTGTTGGTCACCGGGGCAACCGTCAATCCCAGGGTAGACATTTGGACCTTTTTCCCTGTTATTTCCCTTCTTTCATTGTGTCTCTCTCCCTCTCCGGCAAGCCTGAACTGTTTCCACATTTCCCCTTAAAAAGTGAGTTTCTTACAGGAGGATTATTTGTCAGACTTTCTCCCACAACCCCTCCCCTCCCCTCTTGCCGAAGCGTTCCGGCTTGTGAGTGAAAAGCATCGGAGCGTAGAGAGCAGGTCTGATCCTGTGAGGAATTCTTTGGGAGAGCGAGGACGTTGTAACACGAGCCGTCCGTCCCCGCATGAAGAGACGTTGCCTGCCATTGCCAGTAGTTTGGCAGGTATATTCTTGAGTATTTATTTTCCCGCAGATTTGTTTCGAAAAAGGATATCTGTACTTTCTCCCCTTTACTTTGTCAACGAGTGAGTGAGATGAGTATTTACTGTATCTCATAAAAGTGAGGGCACCCCTAATTTATTTTTTTTAAATATTTGATCTGCGACGCCGCCGAATAAATAACTTAAAGCGGAGTCATTTCAAACGGCAACAAAAGTGAGTGCACCCCTAAGTGAAAATGTCACATGAGCTATTTTCCCTGAATGGCAATGTTATATTTGGTGTTAGTTGCTTTTACAAGCTCTCATTCGGGTCACTGGAAATTCAACTGGGCAGGTATTGGCAAATAACTCCCTGAGAATAATCGGGGAAAAAAAAAAATGTTTGCTCTATGTTAAGAAGCCTTTTGGGAGATACTGACCAGGTGGAAGAAATAGGTACAGCAGTGACATGGGTAACATTAATAACGATGACACCCACACGCAAAAAAATAATAAAAACAATTTCATTGTGGGGGGTTATCAAAAAGGGCATTGTAATTGACAGTTAAAATGATTAACTCATTCACTGCCATTGACGGCTATAAACATCAAAAAATGATTTGAACGATTTCTATTAGTTAAAAAAAAAATCCACTTTTGTTAGGAAGAGTAGGAAAACCTAGAAAAAAAATATTCTACATTTAGAACAGATATAAAATTTGTGATTAATCGAGAGTTAACTAGTGAAGTCATGCGATTAAATACGATTAAAAAAATTAATCGCCTGACGCCCCAAATTTTTTAATAATCTTTTTTTTAATGAATTTATCGCAGTGAATGAGTTAATATTTCAGAGTCTGTATTTTTTTTTTTTTACTTTTATTTACAGAGTTGAATCAGTACTTTTACTATTTATTTATTTACACAAAAATATGTATTCCTACTAAAAATCCCTGTAAAGCGAGAATAAAATTGTCTTGTAAATTTGACACACTGCAGAAGAGTTTCAACAACCCTGCCAAATTTGAAAGATTAGGAAAAACAAAGCAAAGCAAAACACCAAGTATATGAAATGAAGCTTCATGCATTAAAAAAAACAAAAAAAACAATCAAGCCTTTGTTCCGCCCTCAAATACTACGGACATGTCCGCTGAATGCGCTAAAACCGCGCCCCTGTTAACCGTCAATCAAATACAACTATGTCTCGCATCTGTCTGCCACCAACACATTCCTACATGTTTGAGACACCAAAATATATCCGCATAACGTCTTTGGTGGCTGGAATATATCCCATCCGGACGTGCTGGGTGGGGCCTTCCATGCCATAACAGGACGCGCTAGCCACAAGCTAGCTTGTGAGCTAACAGGCTTCCTGACGCCGCGGATGAGCAACGGGCTCGCTTGGTGTGATTGCGGTTGCCTACATGACAAATTGAATAACACTTGGGAAGTTAAAAACAAAAAACAAAAAAAAAAAAACACTGAACTGTTTTGTAAATTGTGGTATTCAGGGAAGATGCATTTTTTAGAGTGTAGGCATAGCTAGCTAGCTAAATGTAAGCAATTGTATGCGGTAGCGCAGCAAGTCAGTACTACATTGTTGCACATTTTCAGAATTTATCTTCAAACATGTATACTTTTATTTCAAAACAAATCTCTGAATTCACTTTAAAAGGTCTTCGTACCGAGTGTGAGTACTGGTTCTTGATTGCTGGGGAAAGATTTAAAAAAAAAAAAAAGACGAGCGCTCACTTTGTTGAAAATATCGCGTCAATTTATCGCCTCTAGCATCAAAACAGCAACAAAATGAAAAAAAAAAATGGAAGTATTCGCCTCAGAGGCATGTCATCGGACAACACAAACAGTCCGACTGTATACACCCCCCCCCCCCCCCCCCCCCTCGCTCTGACAGCTGTGCAGGGCTGCAAGATTCAGACAACACAGATCACTCGCAGAATGCCAAGCTTGCAGCATGTTGGGTTTGGGAAGCGGCGGAAAAGCACATAGCGAGCATACTGCCCGCTCCTAAAACATCTCATGTGTCTTCTTTTCACTGGGAAGGAATCCGCAAGCAGGAAATTGGGAGGCAGGTTGAACCCCAACCACGAGATCCCCTTTTCCCATATCGCATGTATGTGAGACTTCAAGTTTTCGTTTGTGCTCAACACGCACGCACGCACGCACGCACGCGCGCGCGACTTCAGGTGGAGGTTTTAATTGCTTAAATCTTCCGTGGGGATTTACACAACTTCATCCAGTTTTAATACTATCATCACATTGCAATTATAGAAAACATCGATACTATACAGAAGTGCAATATAACGGAGCTGCATACATCGACACAATCAAACATTACAAAAATATATAACACTACTAAAGATGAATGGTTAAAAATATAAATAATTTCGATTTTTTTTTTCACCCACAATATTGCGATTTAATATAAGGTCATTCTTTCTATATATATATTTTTTTTTTTTACAAACACAAGCAAAACATCTGTATTACCAGAAACAGAATCCGATTTACTTTACACAAATGTTTTGATCTTGTCGATACGGTTTACGCTTAAAATTGAAGCAAATGAACCATGAATTAATATGAACATTTATTCATCGACTTTCGAGTTGTTAACTTACAAAAAACGCACCCCCGCAACCCCATTCGTGGACCCGCCTGGACTCTGTGTCAATTGTGAGTGTCGCCAGCTTTGTTTAATCGGCCCCCCTCAGAGAACATCTCAGTGTTGTCATGAGGTCGCAGGGGTCAACGTACGGCCCTGAGGGGAGGTGGTGGTATTTAGCTTTCTTTCAAGGTGAGGAAACCGATGACATCAGTATCATTTTTTTCTCTCTTTCTGTTAGCCATTCTGTTCTATGTTTAGAAGGAAGGCAGTAAAAAGTGGTGCGTCTGTTTTAATTACAAGTCAGCCACATGCAGACATCTGAAATATCACCCTGTCAAAATGAAGCAATTTACGGCTTGCTTAAGCCTCTTATAAGATCCACGGCAGAAGTTTGTTTGCTAATTGGCAGGATTAGCTAACAAAAGCTTGTGGGAGGTGCTAAAAAAAAAAGAATGTGTTTATTTTTGGTGGAGTAAAAGTGAGAGTCAGGATTCCCCTGACACACAGTGAGTGGATCCTCATTACAGTCATGTTGGAGATCTCAGTTTTGTTTTTTCCTTTTTTGTGGTACTTCATGTAAAAAGTTTGAGAACGTTTTGTCAAAGTAAAAGCCCGGAATTCAAAATGGCCCACAGCCTGTTTAATTTCCTGCATGTATAAATTGCTTCGGTGCACTGTTACGATAAATGTGACGCTCACTCAATTTCGAGTTGATCGGGGGAAAATTAGGAGCATCCTATAGTTCCTTTTTTTCTTTTCAGGTAACCTTACGGGCCGTGTCAAATGTCATTTTTAGTGTATGTTGTGGGCCGCTGAAAAAAAGACGGTGAGCCGCAACTGGCCCCCGAACCGTAGTTTTGGACACCCCTGGTCCACAATGTGGAATGAACTTCCTCAGGACAAGCACTGCAGAAAATGGATCAACGACTGTGTTATCTAACGCTTGTTTGCACTTGTCCAGTTATGAATTTTAAAGTACTACTTGAAATGTTAATAAATATTTAATGACTGCGTTGGACGTTTGGCTGTATAGCAATGCTCACATCATCTTAGTTAAAATTCCAATCGTGAGCCAAGTAGATGGACAAACTAGGCCCCTTTTAATCAAGCACTTTGACCCTTTGGTCTTTGTCGCCACGGCAACCAGAGTCTGACCAGCTTGCCGCCTCCGCACCCGGATCTACATCCGTCTATTTCCTGAACTCTTCTGGGAGAGTTGTCAGGCAGCAGGAACGGATGGATGGCTGGCTGAGGGGGTGAGAAATTGTAGTGGGTGGGTGGGGAGTGGGGGCGGTCAAGTCGCAGAGGTGCGAATGAGTGCCATTGCAATGCAGTGAGAGGTGGTGCTAAAAATACCCCAGTGACACATGGGCTCCAGTTCGCAAACGGCGCAGAAACGCACAGTCCAAATGACTTACGGGATACTTACTCACAGAGTCCAACAATGAAAACACATGAAACCATCATGCAAAAATGCACTGGAAGTCGAGCAAAAATATAGACTCTAAATTCTGCTAACAACCTTTACATGCAGTCAATTACACTTTCAAAACACGAATATTGCCAATAGTCAGATTTGGAAAAATATGAGAAAAAAAAACGAGGGTTACTCCTTTAACCCAAATACAAAACGGAAGTTTGGCTTGTGTTCTGCGAATAATCTATTCGTAAGGAATCTTGGGTCTTTTGAGCACACTACTGTACGTGCGGCGGCCATCTTACATTGCTCCTCGCTGATTAGCCTAACTTGAATATATTAATTTCTTCACATCGTGTTCAAGTTAAAAATGCCACAGTGTGCATGGATGGATACACACATATATATGTGTGTATGTAAGTCGATACGTCTTGGCAGAAATACGCAAGCAGAGGGAAACAAAAATGGCGCAAAATGGCGGCGCAGCACAGCCGGACACTTTTGGAGCCAGGAGGAAACGGACTACTGTACTTTATTAGTTTGGTGAGTGACATGAATATAATGCCTTTTATTGACAGTGAATTGTTTTTCATTGTAGAAAGTTAAAAGCGGAAATGGCATCTAGTTGTGTAACGACGTAGTAAACGACAAAAATATAAACATAATTTAATTTTATTCAAGAATGGCAACAAGGATATCTTCAGTTTAATGATGTTGTCTGCCATCTAGTGGAAGAACATTTAATTAAAAATCGCCGCTTTAGATGCGCACTAAACTGGGAAAAAAATATTAAAGAGTATGAACTAGATTCAACCCCTTACCTCTTTTCTCTTAGATGGTTAAAGGGAATAGTATGAAAGGGAATATTAAACAAGAGTATCCAGTCTAGAGCACAACAACAGAGGACAACTGTGTGTGTGTTCAAGAGCGAAAAACTATGACTGCTAACACTCTTGGATACAATTTGGCCGTCAATCAAGTCGCACAAAGCGTCAATGTCCACAGACTGCACAAGAATAGCAGGGTACACAAACACGTTGACAACAGTTGTGACCCAGTTTCCCACAAAAGCTCCAAGCTGAACACATCGATGATGTCATCGGCACACACACAAGCACGCAATGAGATCACTGCACCTGAACGACACTTCAAAAATGTCGACGGCTCGAGTGACCACTTCTTCGTTGTTCCAGATCAGCTCAAGCAAATTTTGAATGTAAGTTCAAATTGACATTTTTGTTGTAAACAGAGTAACATCAAAGAACAAATTCAATCAGTTTTTAGTGCAGCGGCACTTGACGCTGTGGGGGAAATCAAGGACTCTTATTGATTTTGAACAATATCCAAAATGCGTCATCCTGTACTTTTTTTTTTGTAACAGCTCCCTCAAGAGTCTTTTTCACCAAACCTTCAATCTAGACTGATAAATCCGCCGGTTGATTATATCAGACAATATTTGGTGTTTTCAATGTTTTGTTTTGTTTCTCTCTCTGTCTCTCTCTCTCTCAGATGTTCAGTAGGCAGGTTTTAATCGCTTTCTGATTGGTTCAAACTATATTGAAGCCAACTTGTTAGCCTATATTTGAGTATTTTCCAAAAATCAGTTTTTGTTACATATCCCTACCTGAGAATAAAACTCTGACATCACACACTTCCATCTTGACCCATATAGTCGTGTACCGCTTAAGTCAAGCCAACATGATAAGCAGCGAAAAGAAAGCACACGGTTTTGACAGCATGTCCAAGCCTGGAAGCCTCCAAAATAACAACACGGCGGACATGCGTGTGTTGTCACGCAGCCGTCTGGATGTAATTAACTGCTATCTACGTCTGGGCTGCAGCGCTCCCGAGTTCGATCCCAAACAATTCCAGATGTCGGGAGACGATCTCGTCAGCCGCGGATGAGAACCATACGAGCTGGCAAGCAGTTGCGATGATGCGCAATAAAATAAAATAAAAATGAAAAAAAAAAAAGAGATGGGAGTTTCCAGGCTCTTCCCGACTGTAAATAATGTTTATGGTGGCGCTCTTCGGTGATTATCGTCACACTGTCAGGAAGGGTGGGGAGCAATTAACATAATGACATAATAAGTGAGGCCACATGACAAGAAGAGCCGTTCGGCGTCGAGTGTGATGATCTTTAAAATTGGATTTCATCAAACCTCGAAGGCTTTTGAGATGTTCAAGAGTGAGGAAAGGACCCATTTGCTATAAATGGCGGAAATCATAAAGGAACTATGTTGAAGTGAGCTGCATATTTTGCTGCAATATTTTAACGTTAATATCCCAATATATTAATATCATGATAGCCGATGTGATGGGAAATTACAATATCACAACAACAAATATCATGATACAGTGATTATGCAGTAATTAATAGAATGCAAAAATCTCTTTAGGGGTGGAAATCAGAGTCGGTCATACTATCACTGGAACCGCAGAGTAATTCAGGATAAGATGCCGCCAGACAATACATAGAACAAATTTAATTTATGTAACCCTTGATATATCTTAATACAATATGAGATTATGCGATAAATGTCCGAATGTTATTTTTTCCCTCCGCTATCAACAGCAATTTGTTAATCTTAAGACCCAAATTGAAAATGTGGTTTCACCCTGAGACTCAAATTTGTAAACGCCACTGTATGTTTTATAACATAAAGAACAAAGAAAGTATTCATTAACTTGGCCGACAATTAGCCCCCCCCCCCCCCCCCCAATTCAAAATCATTAATTAGGCAACCTCCAAATTCATACTTGCGTCAGTCCACATTATCGCTATTTTCCACATGGTAACTAAATAGATTCAATTTGTATTACAAGCAGTGTTGTGACCGTCCATTTGTCTTCAGTGCCTGCAATCCGCTTTGTACAACATCCATGTGGAAAACGGCCAATCAAATCATTTTAGGATGCGAGGAGCGTGCAGCTGCTCCAACATCATGTCTCACTCACGCAAATTGTATGTTGATATGAGTTATGTGCAAAGATTATCAACAGAAATTAGGGAGACATCCAAAGATGTTATCCCAGATTTCCTCACTGATTTGAAGCCTTCTCAGAAGTTTCGGTGTCAAGGCACGCAGAGTGGAAAAGTTCATGCCGAGGTCTGTTTCCTGTTTAATGAGTTGCGTCTACAAGTGAAAGTTCTCGTCTCATCTTTACTTTGAAATGAAATTGTTTTGTTAGTCAGCGGTGTAGAAACCCTATGAACTGAAATATTTTTTTCTAAATATATATATTTGAAGAACATTTTCAAAAACATGCAAAAGACTGAGATGTATTATGCTAGCTAGCTAGCTAACTGTGCTATTCCCGAGAGACTACATTTTAAAAACGTTTCATTGTCGTCATTGAAATTCCCAAATGAGAAGATGTTCGCTAGCTCTTGGCTAGAAACCCATTATTCATTTATTTTCTAAATATATCATACACATTTGAAGGTAACTGTCAGAAACATGCAAAGACTGAGATGTAGTATTATGCTAGCTAGCTGTGCTTACAGCACCAAAAAAATCGTATTCCCTAGAGACCACAATTTACAAACAGCTCAGTATCATTATTTAAATTCCTAAATGAGAAGATGTTCGCTGGCGACTCGTTATGGCATGGAAAGTCATGTTTAATCTAGCAAAACCATTATAGCGTAGATTTTTTTTTTTTTGCAGATTGTTTTGAATGGGTGAACTTTTTTTTTTTTTTTTTTGAGTGGTGCGCAAAGAATCACTGAATTATATGTTCAAAATCGTCATACTTACTATGGCTTACACTTTTTTTTACCAATCTAATACACTACCATTGCTAGTCATAATTCTTTTGCATTTTATCTTGTAGAAGTGCTTGTTTCAAACATCTATTTAGATATGGCAGTTTGATGTCATAGTTGTCGGCTCTTACCTTTACATATTCGCCATTCTTTTTACCCAATTTGATCCTTGAATTGAAATCCGTCCTGAGAGTTCCCTCCATCCTTGCCTCATGAGGTGGCCTCCCCTCCCTCCGCATCATATAACCTTGGCAGGCACACTATGTTGAAAATGCACATTTTCAAACAGCAAACATGGAATGCATGGCATGTTACGAATGCCAAGTCCAGTCTTTTCGCAAGTTTTAAGTCTCAAGTTCTAAAATTGGCCACCGAGTCCCCCCCACTTCTGCGCTCCAGAGTACTTCTATAGTTTTCTTTCTTACAGATGCAACGACCCCCCCAAGATGGCTTCAAGGACTATCTTTTTATTGCAGAAAGCAGTCCATTTAAGAGATTTGGGAACAAAAGAAGAAATGGGGCAGGCGTTACAACACACAACCACTTTATAACCTTCCCGAGGAAATATAAGGAAATGAAAAATATATATGTCGGTGCCATCTGATGGAACAGCAAAGGAGAGAGGCAGACAGACACAGCACTTAAAAAGTCCGCTTTTATCACGGCGAGGAGATCGAGACAACGCGGAAGATGGAGAGGGAGGTTTGTCTCGGGCCAACGCCACAAGATAAGCAGCGGGTAACACCAAAGTCACGTTTAATGACATAACACGCCAGTCGCTTATCATGGCGGGACACATGGAAGCCGTAATCGCCTTCCGTGCGGTTGAAGGAACATGTGGAAGTTTGGGGAAACATAACACGCTCAGAACTGGAGTTTTGTTTGCTCTGGGCACGATGATGATGATGATGATGATGTTACCCGCCACACACGGCGATGAAAAGCCAAAAAGTGCTTTTTTGGAGCGAGCGTGTGGCCTCCTCCCATTTCAATGCGATTGTGAAGCCAAGTAGTTAAAACACTACCGGTTTTAAGAATCACTGGAATCCAAAGCCGCACCAAAGAAAACAGCGTTTTGAGAAACTCGACACTCTCCGTCATCGGAGAATTGAACCTCTAACTGCTCACACCCGTTTTCTGCTGACCTAATGACGTTCTGGTGATTGAGTACGTTTCGCATCTCAGCTGCGAGGTCACGCGGCACACTATTGATTGGGGCCACATGAGGGATGGGCATTTCCTTCTTATTGAACGCCATAGTAAAAATTCGGATACGATATTGATTGTGAGCTGCT
Organism: Vanacampus margaritifer; assembly: GCF_051991255.1. Classification (NCBI taxonomy): domain Eukaryota; kingdom Metazoa; phylum Chordata; class Actinopteri; order Syngnathiformes; family Syngnathidae; genus Vanacampus; species Vanacampus margaritifer. The sequence continues at coordinate 25,700,230 of NC_135440.1, read as the reverse complement.
CCAGTTGCAAGTTTGTATTTATTAAGAATTGATTGCTTCTATCATTACGACGTGATGATGATGGTATTGCGAGGCGGATTGAAGACGTGGGTACATACTACATATTCAGTACAGGCCAAAAGTTTGGACACACCTTCCCGTGCAATGTATTTTCATGACTATTTACATTGTAGATTCTCACGGAAGGCATCAAAACTATGAATGAACACGTGGAGTTATGTACTATAAAAAAAAAAAAGGTGAGACAACATGTTACATATTCTAGTTTCTTCAAAATAGTCACTCTTTGCTCTGATGATTAATCTATTTTTTGCACACTTTTTGGCATTCCCTCGATGAGCTTCAAGAGTCGTCACCTGAAATGGTTTCCCGGAGGTGAGCATGCCAAGAGTGTGCAAAGCAGTAATCAGAACAAAGGGTGGCTTATTTTGAAGAAACTAGAATCTAATTAGTTTTTTTTGTAAATAGTAATGAGAATAAAGCAAACACATCGAATGTGATGTGTGTGTCCAAACTTTTGGCCTGTACTGTATGCGGGCTGAGCACTGCACTGTAGCTTAAACATTTTCAAGCGAGGGGAGACCGCACACAAGGGGGGGGAAAAAAAAAAAAATCAGGATCATCTTTTAAAGACTTTGGACAAATGGCAATATTGTTGGTATGTGTGCACCCCACTTTGGACAGCAAACTAACTGAACTGACTCAACAGTGCCTCTACTGACTGTAGCCTCGTACTGCACATCATTTTGCCTTTCCAGACAATTGATTACGATGCCGATCCCTGAAGCAGACTGATGCATGTTTTTTAAATCTCCTCTGAGAACATGCGCACAAAAAAAAAAAAATAAAAAATCAAACCCGCACCCAGTGTCCAACATCAGGAGAAAAAACTTGTGCATTAACAAGCAGAGCTGAGGCACAGCATGGAGTAGAAAAATATGTTCTCTATTAGGGGTGCGAATGTGCAAATATCAGGAAATTATGTTTTTTTTTTTTTAACTTTCAACTTAATTTGTTGCGCTCTGGCAACCATTCCGCATACATTATGCAATATGTATGAAGAAATAACGCAGTTGAGAAGCCCAGAGGTGATTTTGTTCAGTACCTTCTGCCATCGAGTGGCTTTGTTGCAGAACAGGAGCACAATCCGTGTTGTCTCATTAGCAGGCATGCTAACTAGCTTCCTCAGGTGACAATCCTGCTTCAAAGTTGGCAGAAATCCAAAATAATGATCATGTCAGTCTTATCATATATATATATATATATATATATATATATATATATATATATATATATATATATATTGGAAAGGATCACGACACATAAGATGGAATGCATCTTGAGCAGCGGCTGGGGAGGAAGAAACGGGAGTGAAAAGAGTTTGAGCGGGAGACGTCAGAAGAACTCCTTCTCGTCACTCACATTCGTTTTCCCGGAGGACATTAAACATGTTGACGGCCAAGCCGGACGTGCTCTGCTCCTTCCGCCTGGGCTGTCCCAAGCCCTCGTCTTCGTCGCCGTCATCGTCGTCATCCGCGTCCCGGTCTCGCTCTTCTTCGGGCTCGGTGCTGGACTCGCCGTCCTCTTCGTCGTCCCTCTTCCCCGTGGCGTCGTCCTCCGACGTCCGTCCTTGCAGGGCGAGGATCTCCGGGATGTCCGTGTGGCTTTCCCAATGCTCTGAGAATCGCAGACAGAAAGGGTGTGAATAGGTGCAAAGGAATACCTTTTTTTTAAAATTAAGTTTATGTTTTAAAAAGGGGTGTCAGGCAATTAAAATGTTGAATCGTAATTAATCGCATGACTTTAATAGTTAACTCAAGATTAATCATAAATTTGGTCTGTTCTAAATGTACAATACATTTTTCCCCCTAAGTTTCATACTTTTCCATAAAAGTGGGGAAAAAATGTTAAACTAATAGAAATTGATTGATATGGTAATTTCACAATAATTCATAAAATTGAGCTAAAATTAAAAATATGTACTGTAAAAACTTTTTCTGCCACTTGATGGCATAATTGCATGTGTAAGACGGTGACAGCTCCGTGCATTTTGTTTTTCATATTAAAAGCGATCTAATTTTTAACATGAAGTAAATTGTGAAATTCTGCAGATTTTTTTAATTGTAAAATACAAGTTGACCCCAGTCTTCACAAATATATGCATTACTATTACTGCAAATTTTTGACATGGATGTGTCTGCTAAGTTGTGATTTACAGGCTTTCCCAAGTAAGGGGAGGTCATTAATTGTGCATTAAATAATGAGTGGCGTTAAAGGAACTTTAAATTAACGCACTCATTTTGACAAGTTAAAACGTGAAAGGGGCAAAATACGATAAAGTCAACCTTAAACACTTCTTGACAATAATATGTTATATGTAACTTCACTTGTCTAAACGTGACATTCTGATTAATATTACATTTGTGGAATATGAATTATGTCGCAAAATTTAGCTGTTTTTATCCATCTAATGGGGCGGCCATTTTGCCACTTGCTGTCGACTGAAGATGACATCACATTTGCTCTGTTCTCAGGTAACGACCAATCACAACTCACCTGTTTTCTGAAAGTGAGCTGCGATTGGCTGTTACCCGAGTCCTGACCAACTCTGATGTCATTTTTACTCGACAGCAAGTGGCAAACTTCCCTTTGAATTTTTTTTTTTTATATGGTCTCCATATTGCAGATTGTGGAACGCATCTTGCGCTGCTTCAACCAAAGAGCTCACCTCTCAGGCAGCTGTAACCACGCGGTCTGAGGCAGAGGCAGAGGCGGCCGTCGGTGGCTAACCTCAGGAGGCTGCTAGCCGCCCGGTAGACATCATTACGGGCCGCTTTGGCCGTCTTGTAGCCCCTCCTCTCGGCCCACGCTGGAGATGGAGGAGAGCGTCAATATATGGTGTAGCCTCCAAAAGTCGAGCAATATGAAGTTCAAGTGAACTTTTCAGGGAAAATGCACCTTAGAAATGGAAATGGTACTTATTGGGATGTAGAAGAGGGTTGGGATGCTTATAAAATGGCACCTTCACTCAAAAGTAATGTCGCTTATACCTTGGGCCAGACGTTGCCACCATGTCAATAAATAAATGGGACGCGTCTTTGGAAACGTTAAGTGACTTTGTGATCGTCTCCTATAGATTTCCTTTCTTGTCATATAGAAAATAGTGAAGATGATTCAGTTCATTTTGTCTGTTTCTTAGCAGGAAATAAAGTTGCGAGTGGGGTAAAAAAATATATATTAAAAAAAAAATCGGCATGCTAGCAATGCTGATATACAAAAATAAAATAAATACATGCAACCCTGACCAATAAACTCAAATTAACAATGAAATTGAGTCATCTCAGCCCTCCATGTACAGCACACAACACTTAATACTTGTATTCCCTTCTTAAAGCGACACGCACGTACCCTCGCAAACATCCCAGGCGGTCCAGGGGGCCTCCGTTGAAACCTGGTCTCCTTGCTGGGTGTTGAGTTCTTCTAAATTCGGATGTTTGAGCTTCAGCACTGACAGGAAGGGGGTCCGCTCGCACAGATAACCCACAGAGCTATACGGCTCCTGCAGCTGCGACACCGGGTAGATGCCGGCCAGGATCTAAGGAAACAAAATATGTTACAAGGGGGGGGGAGGGGGCGGGAGGGACACAAGGGAGGCTTTTGTAAAGAGTTGACTCGTACCTGCAACTGTTTATCGACATAAGAGGGGAAGACCAGGCCGGGGCAGTCGCAGAGTTTGACGGTGGGGGTGAGGTAGTACGTCTGGAAGTATTTGGTGTGGCCTGGGGTCCGTGACACACTCACCACCTTCCTGCCCACCAGGCTATTGATTACGGATGACTTGCCAACATTTGGGAAGCCTATTTAAAAAAAAAAAAGGCCACATTTTTATTCATTTATTATTATTATTATTTTAGTTAGAACTTGGAAATCAATTTTGCGTTCCAATTTCAAGTGTAAAGAAGATGCTGACCGATGCAACCCAGGGTGAGCACGCCATCCTTGTAGAGCTCGTGCGTCGGGTTACTCATCTCCAGGGCGCTATCGCTCTGATGCTCCACCAGCACCGACTCGGCCTCCTCGTCCGGCCCCTCGTCGTCTTGTTGCTCGGCAACGGCGTTGGCCTGGATCTTCTGCTCCCAGCTGGACAGGTCGACTGCGTGTCGGGAAGGTGACATCTTTTTTAAGCGTCTCCCGCAGATGTGTTAATAGACCTGCGAAAGGGTTCGTGTCAACAAGCTGAAGTGGGTTGACCTCTTCCTGCTGTGATCTCTTGACAGGCCTTCAGGATCTCCGTGGGACCTCCGGCGTAACTCCAGTCGGCCTTCCGCCTCATCCGCTTTTTCTGGAGCACTGTGAGCCGTCAGCCAACAGGCAGGCAATTGTTAGATCAGCAAAAAGCCCAAACATGTCATGAGAGATCATCAGGTCTGTCGCGGGAAACAATCCAATTTCAATGATTTGGTCTAAAAGCATTTGATTTACTCCAAATACTGTACGTACCTTTGCACATCTATCTATGGCAACGAGACCCATATTACACAATAAGTAAATTTCTGAGTAAAATTTGGGGCATATATGCTCTGTTACAAAAATAAATAAATAATAATAATAATCTGTGCAGTGGTTAGGGACCACTGATCTACATTGGTTCAACATTTAGCTTTTTAAATATAAAATTTTAAATTATTTAGATTTGTGTCTATTTTATAGTTAACTTCAACGAGGAATGACAAATATATATATATATATTTGATTTACTCCTAATACTGTACCTTAGGTCATCTAGGCCCATTTTACACAATAAGTAAATTTTTAAGTAAAATTTGGGGCATATATGCTCCGCTACAAAAATAAATAATAATAATAATAATGGATAAACTATATCTGTGCGGTGGTTGGGGACCACTGATCTATGCTAATTTCCATTAGCCCATCTATGGCATTTTAACATTATATGTTAGCATTAAGCTAGCGGAACTTCTTTAGATTGGTTCAACATTTACGTTAGCTTTTTAAATATAGAATTGAAAATTCTCTTTTGATTTGTGTCCATTTTACAGTTAACTTCAACTAGGAATGACAAATAAGCCAGCGCACTTGGCATCTTAGAGACCTGCAAGCATGAGTGGCCTCAATAAAGGTTAGGAAATACTGCACTGGTCTACTAATCGGCCACTCTTCTTTCCCATGGCACGCTCACCGGTGCTGTAGGCCTGCCCGCGGTGCGAGGTGAAGCAGACGATGTGCAGCTGCGGGAATTGCGAAGTCATGTAGTGTTTCCACGCGATCACCAGAGGGGGCGGACACAGGTCCACTTTGTTCAGCACCAGCACCACGTGCTTCTTCACCTCGCCGGTGATGTAGCGGTACACCTCGGGGGGGAACTGCAGCACCTGGGAGATACATGATGTCGTAATTACCGGCAATCTTCATTAATTGCATGAAGGTAAATGATACGCTAAACCCGAGTGAGCAGAAAACCCCCTGGCACATATTAAAACACGGGCACATATAGAAAGCCACCTACCGGGTGCCGGATGTCCACGATGAGCAGGACGACGTCTGACATCTCTAACACACGCCACAGCTGCCTCCATGTCTGACAGAAAAATGAAAAAAAAAAAAGAATCTTCAAATAAACTTTACATTGTTCCTTGGTTACAATTTTGATGACTAATCTGGAATAGGAAACTACTGCCATCTAGTGGCAATTTCTTTAACTACAGTCTTCTCATCCAGCAACAGAAAAAGGGTTTCTTTTGCTTTTTTTAACGATAGAGAAAAATATCTAAATATAGTGTATTATATAGAATGAGGCATGGTAGCAAACAAACAGGTGATTGAGGACCCCCACTCAAAATTTTACCTCCAAGTTGTGCTCAAAGTGGCTGAGGGATCCCGGCGGGTTTCTGGAATGCAAGTCGTCCAGGTACTGCCTATACGACTTCTCCTCTTTCTTCAGCAAGTCGGCCCGGCTCATCTCGTAGTTCCACGGCGGCCGTCGTGGGAAACCCAGGCCTGGAATAATCGAATTTCACAGCACTCATCCACCCGCTAAGAAGACTTCTATTTCGAGACACATCATGTGAAGAACATTTAAAAGAAAAAGAAAAGTGACCTCTCTCTGGCGGGTAGATGTCCTCGATGCCGATTTCCAATTGTTTGTCCGACACGGGCAGCAGGATTTTCTCCTGGGCCATCTTCTTCCTCTTCTCCACTTCCTCTTTGCTCTCCTTTTCAAAGTGAAGACGAAACCTCCAGAGAGGAAACGCAAGGATTTTACTTCACTGTTAACTTCAGCTTTACAGATGCCATGTCCGCTCAGCAGGTGGGGTGTGCCGTGGTTGAGTCTACCTGATGCATTATTATTATTATTATACCTCAAATATGTTGTTTGATACAACTATCAATGTGTGTGTCATTAATATTAAACAAAACAACCCCGTTATTTTGATTCCTGAGGGGGGGAAAAGGAGGCATTTATTTGAAGTGTGGTGTTTATTTCTTCACCGGCGCATAATTGAGACATGGCATCAATCACAAGGTCTACAAATGGTGTCATGCTTAGTAACAACCACCCGCCATTTTTCCTGACTTGAAAAAAGGAGGCATTTATTTGAGGTGTGGCCTTTATTTGATTAAGTGGAGAACAAACTCTGCCTTGTCTAATTTACATAGTTGCATTAATGACAAACAAATGAAATTATAACCATTAGCTATTTGTTCTTGGGGGGGAGGGGGGGGGGTAAAAGAGGCATTTATTTGAGGTGTGGTGCTGATTTGTTCACGTGGACGACAACTGCAGCAATTAATTGGGGCATGGTATCTATCACATTGTCTACCGTACAACATGGTTATTTCAATGGCAATCACAAATGACAAAGGTCAAATATTTTTTGTCCTGAGGTGAAAATGTTAGCATTTATTTGAGGTGTGGCACTTATTAGTTCAGTTCAGTTCTGAGGTACGGGGATCAAATCTCTGCTCTGGCCTTTCCCTTCCTTCCTTCCTGAAGACTGACTTGTCCAAAGACGTAAATGTGAATGCAAATGTTTGTGTATAAGCGTAGTTATGGAAAATGGATAGTAGCATAATGACACGGACAAAGTCACCTATTGGGATCATGTCGGCTCTCTCGACCAGACGGCTGCTGATTTATCCTCCGAACGTCGGTGGTCTCGCTGTCTGATGTGTCAGATTGCCGATCTCCCCCTCGCTCCACGCTAGCATTGCGGCTACTTGGTCCCGAGCCCGTGTCACCTGGGAGGTAAAACAGTCACAGCATAAGCTGCAGGAAAATGTGTCTTTTTTTTTTAAGGATCAAGAATATAAGCCTATGAGAATTGTTATATTGTCTGTATTGATGCAGCAATTGTGTTCAAATATCCATTGCTTAGAGTTTTACGACAATGCTACACTGAAACTAGTCATTAGCCTGTCAATAATGTTTCCCAATAGCATTAAGCTAATAGAATCAAAGGCTTTAAAGGTCTCAAACTAAACATGTAATTCTCTTTGCTACATTTAGTTGTATTTGACAGAAAACTTCAAGAGGGACTGGAGTGGAACTTAATTTAACTAGCTTAAACTCTTGCTTGTTGTCAAGGGAGATGAGTTGAGTACACTTTACAGCGCTCATATCTATAAAAAACAAACAAAACTGAAACTCAAAACATCACTATACTTGAAAGGAAAAATATTGTAGACAGGAATGTTTTAGCTCACTCATTAGATAGCTAGTGGGAAGTACAACATTATTAATAGTGATGCATAGTGAAATATTGATGAATTACTGACAATCTATTGGACGTTGACTGTTGAAATTATAGGCATTCAAATAATATGTACGTGTGTTAATCATTGTCACATTCTGCAGTCAAGTTTAAACAATGACATCAAATTAACAAGTGTATACTGGTACTCATATTAATATGCATAAAATTAGCATAGCGTCTCTACACGTGGAAGGAAGTGAAAACCACTAATTGTCACGTCCAGTAGCGTATTATATTATCGTACAGTTTACAATGACAACAATGTTCCACAAACAAGTAGCGTAACATGCTAACAGTTAGCCATACCAAATGTACCGCCAGAATGAAGATAATTGAGAGTAGCATCACCTGAAACTTTAATTGGCTAACAGTTAATGCTAACAAGGTAACGTTTTTTGCCCGTGTTTTTTTTTCTCTCTCTCTCTCTTTACCTCGCTTTCTCTCCCGTTTGACTTGCAGCTGCTTCTTCTTTTGCTTGTTGCTAAATGGCTTTTTCCGGGGCATGTCTATAATGGGTAGTGGGTACAAGTTTTGTTGGTAAATGTCGTCGTCAGCCGCCTGGTGTCTTGAAATGTTTTACAGCGGTGAAGTTTCTCGACTCTGTCCACTTTTCAGTGACGCCATGTTTCACTGCAGACTGCGGAGAATGTCGGGCGAAACCAATGCGATATTGACGAGCCGAGCGAGTTTGGTATCCGAGTAATTTAGGTTTTGTATAAATGATATTACCATAGATTAATTCCCCACAGATGATATTGATATACGGACATCGCGGTTTTTATATTTTAACAGCTAGATGCAACTGAAATGATAACTGTCACTGATTGTACTCCCCCAGATAATGAGGTCTGTTAGTTTAACCCACTTTTGTAAACACCTCATAATGCCGCATTCAGGTGCTGTGGGATTTTTAATGTATGAGAAGGTAATTGCTGTATTTTTGAGTAACAAAATAAGCAAAAGTCGCACGGTACCTCAATTTAATAGACGTGGGTGTGTAAAAAGCGTGCGTTTGTCACCCTTGTTCTCTCCGGCGAATACGACCACGATTATTTGTATCGTTTGTACAGAACTATTTGACGCGTGTGACGTCAGCGGTCTTTACGGCGCTTTGAGATTTCCGAGAACTAGAAGTAGTCTTATTTTATTGAATGATATATCTTTTTAATTATACTTCTTAAAAACTATTTTATTTATATCTTAGGAAACAGCTAAATGTTAATTTTAATTAAATTTAAGATTTTTTTTTCATATTATGCAATAAGCATACAAACGTTCTTTTTAATATAAAAAAATGCAGATGATTACATTTTTTATTACAGCATTAACTATTAAATTTCAGATTTTTATTCATAGTAGTTTAGGAATTGATTATTGTTCATTTCAACTGAATGTGATGAATGGGCATAAACAAACCAGTGATAAAACGTTTCAACTTTTATTGATCAATATTTAAACAAAAGACAAGCAATGTAAATGTTTGCATATGAAGCAACTGGATGTGATGAATATGCATAAACAAACAAATGATAAAGGTTCCAAATGTTCTTTATTGTTCATTATATTAAAAAAAAAAAAAGTCAGATGTGCAAGTGCTTCCATAACCGATTATAACAAACATTATTCATTTAATAACTAGACACACTGCTAGACGTACACAAAAAGCAGAATGATGGATTACAATGCGAGATCTTGCATTTGGATGTACATTATATATACACAGCACACGTTATCATCTGATATTATACGATGCATCTACAAATACACGATTGTTTTGTTATTTGGAAATAACCTCTCTGTCCCTTTAACAAAGTATGCCACGCAGTAAAAGTTAATAACACTGATGTAAAAAGTCATTCCAAGTACTCTCCAGAGCATAACATGGTTATGACCCACGCGCTGTTTTTGCACGGAAGAGCAGAAGGTGATAAACCGACAATAAAAGACAGGCACTCTCTCGCTTCTTTTCGTCTCCCATTTTTAAACCATCACTGTGATGGACTGTAAATCTTTTCATTGCGGCCTTTTACACGCACACATGTCTTTCCTCTAGGACGCTTCAGCGAAATAAAAACCACATCGCTTGTCCTGTTGGCGAAACGAAAAAACATTTCCAGGCACAGTTCCAAAAGTCCTCATTTCGTTTTAGTATTGCTTTGATGTCCTCTGCGTTTCGCTCCCTTTCCAGCTTTACGAGTTGAGGTGCTCCACTTGGATGCTGGAAGACGACACAGTTAGGCAGAGGTCCTTGTGGGAGGAAATGTCCGACACGCTGACGGGTTTGTACTGGATGTCCCCCGCCGACACCGTCTTGTACTGGTGCAGGTCAAAGGGGCAGGACATGGCGTCCGGCTGGCCGTAGCCGCCTTGGCCGTGCGGGGCTCGGCCCGCCGCGCCTTCCGAGCCCTCCGCCTGGCTCCGAGCTGCGGCCTGAGCGCGGGCCGCCTGACTTTGGCTCTGCTGCGCCGCCACGGCGTCCGAGGCGCTCAACTGCTCTTGGCCATGTTTCTCCATGTGTTTCACAAGATACGTCTCCTGGGGTGAAGGTAGAGGGGACACAGTGGACACATGACTACACGGCGTAAAGTAGCTGGCGGGCGTGAGGCGCCACTCGGGCTGCTGGGAAAGCTCTTCACAAATGCATATTGGTCTTACTGAGGTGTACGTGCGGTTGCAGAGGCCGCACGAGTAGATCCGGGCGTGCCTGACCGTGTGTTTGGACATGTGAACCTCCAGGCTGGCGGCGTCCACGTAGCCTTTGTTGCAGTTGGAGCACTTGTAAGGTTTGTCTTTGTTGTGCTGGCGGCGGTGGGACTTGATTGGGACGAGGGGGAGGGAGGGGGGGAAGGTTTAACAACACAGTGAGAAGGCTGGATTTGCACTGCAAGTGACACAATTTCAACTTTTTGCTGTTATTGGGATATGTGTCATGTCAGCATAAAGACAAAAACCCACAGTGAATGGCATTTGTGAAAGGGTGAGCACTGTTGCAAATACCCCCTCCCCAGAATAGATTTTTAATTTCCTACATATGCCACATGACGGTGGCAAAAGTTCTAAGATGGCGCCAGTGCTATCCAGTGATGCCTTGACTTGCGATTTTAATATGAAGTTGACTTTAAGTTGGTCATCCACTAAACATGCCCAGAATATTATTGACCTCATGTAGCTAACAGCTAACGCTACACTTGTTTACTCATGGAATGTTTATAAGTATTGTCTGTAAGTGACTTCCAAGACACTATTACATCTGTAATGTAGATATAATGATGTGAATAGTAAATAGTAGTTAGTGGCTACCTCAAGTGGTCGTCGATAGCGCGCTAATGCTAATCGTGATTGCTAAGTGTTCGGCATAGGCTAATACCCTTCATGAAATAATACGTTGAAGCATCGCCTCTAAGCGATTTTTAAGACACTGTTACATGTGTAATGTAGATATGATGTCTTTGTGAACTGAATGGTAGTTTGTTCACCTGAAATGGTCATCGCTAGCGCGCTAATGCTAATCGCGATTGCTAACCATTAGCATAAGCTCATTTTGTTGTTTCTTAATAATGTATATGTATAGAAGATAATAAATTATGAGTACTTCTATCCAATCAATTCAAGTTATGTTCAACCTTAGTGGATTAAAAAAAAAAAGTCTTTTTTTGGGTGATTATTTGAATCACTATTACAAAACGTTGCTATCATCACAAAACACCGGAAATTCGTGCTCACATAACCCCAAAAATATAAAAGTAAAAATCAGACAATCTGACGTAAATTAAGGCACCGCTGTAATTATTAAAATGAATGAATATAAATAAATAATTTTTTAAATCATTATTTTTATGTTTTTAAAGACTTTTTCAGACCCCCGCGGGAAACCTGGAATAATGAAGGAAAAGCACAGTGTTCAATAAACGCACCCCTCTGTCATTGTCATTTAAATGTCAGCAGGTTTCATAGAGTGCATAAAATGTTCGGGCTAGTCATGACATTCCCCTCACCTGTAAATTGGAGAGCTGCGTGAAGGATTTCTCACACCCAATATGGTTGCACTTATACGGTCGATCTCCAGTATGAATCCTGGTTTCAAATAAAAACATGATTATTGAGCGAGTGCACGGAACCAAACTTTTTTTGCGTGTTAACTTACCTGTTGTGCTGCTGAAGGTGACTGAGCTGCCTGAATGATTTCTGGCAGTAGGAGCAGGTGTAAGGCTTGACGCCCGTGTGGATGCGGATGTGCTGGGCCAGGTAGCTGGAGTTGGCGAACGACTTGGTGCAATGTGGACACTTGTGAGGCTTGGACTCCGTGTGGTTACTGACGAGGGGACGAGAGGAACGCCGTGCTTAGGTCAAATTCAGTCATTTTGAAATGTCATACATCAAACAACCATTGTCAGCTCAAGAGGGTTATCGTACATTGTTAAGATGGTTTGAAAAAAATAAAAATACTTTTCTAGAAATGTTAATAAAATGACAAAGGTACGAGTGGACAAAGACTTGTGCACAGGACTGTAATAGTTCTAATTCAAAGCAACAAGCATCCTTGCGCATTACGACCACATTAACTCATTCACTGCCATTGACGGCTATAGACGTCAAAAATTCATTGTAACTATTTCTACTAGTTTTTAAAAAAAATCCACTTTTGCTAACAAGAGTATGAAAACCTAAAAAAAATGTTTTATTGTAAATTTAGAACAGATACAAAATTTGTGATTAATCCGTTAACTAGTGAAGTTATGTGATTAATTACAATTTAAAAAATGTAATCGCCTGACGGGCCTAATTAAAAAAAATGTAATTAAAAATAATGGGCGTTTAATCATAATTAATCGCATGATAATTTTATATCTAATGTACAATAAAAAAATATAGGTTTTCATAAAAAATGAAATGAAATGAAAAATTGTTAAACTAATAGTTCACATGAATTTTTGACGACTCAATGGCAGTGAATGAGTTAACAAGCAATAAACACAACATGGGGGAGCATAAAAAGGTGTGCACACACAAAACACTAAAACGTGTCAATGAGTCATGTTTATGGTTGTAACCTTTTTGTGTTACAAATTTTGCTGCGTCAGTATTTCTAAATAATATTTTTTGGACATGTCATGGTTATAGTCTGAAAAATACAAGACACTTTTAAAAGACTTTTACTGGAGATGAGATAAAATGTGTTATTCAAAATATATTTTGGTTTGGAAAAAAAACAATCTTTCCTCAAATAGTGGCCATCCTTTAAAAAAAATACCTAAAATAAATTAATATAAATAAATACCTCGCTCAAATTCATGGAAAGAGTGCTCCTGAACTTTTGTTGCTAACCAAAACAAAAGACCCTACTAAAGAACAAACCTTTAAGTGTGACTGCATAATAAAATAAATTAAATAGCACATTCGTGAATGTGGTCAGGCCATATCATGTCCAATTTTAAAGTATTGCACTGGCGCCATCTTGGTACCAGACAACTGTGTTGAAGTGAATTGAAGAGTTTCATGTAGTGCTTTGCCACCATCTTGTGGCAATAAGTGTCACTTACTCACAGATATTTACTTATTTTTTCATTTAAACTCTGGTTTCACCTGACACAAATTACATTAGATCAGTCATGTTGTTTAATATTATTCCAAAACGACGCCCAATTAAAGTCCCCTCGCTCCAGTTCACAAAATAAACACCCCTGGCCACTATTTGCAGCAATTAAAAAAAATCTAACTTGTTATGATCACAATATAGAAGCAACCAGAACAACAAACATGCACACACTGAAGCAGCAAAGTTATTCAAATAGAAATTTGGAGTCATGTGACTTCACATGGGGGGAGGGGGGGGGGGTGCACACGACGCCCATGTGTGTACAAAGCAGATGTAAAGAATGTGCATGCATGATTGGGTTTGCGCAAACACAGACTGAATGCAAACATTTTGTGGCACCAGCAGGATGAATGAGCAGCAACGGAAGCAGAGCAAGGCAGCGCGTGGTTATTTCACACAAACAAGGTTTCATGACGGAACATTATTCAACAAGAGGTTAATGGTTGAAAAGGTGAAACTAATTGCGCTTGGGAAAGTGGAAATGGCATGCAGTCAGTCAGACAAAGAAATGGGGCACATTCGTGAAAAAGGAGACAAAAGTGTTGACAGTGACAGCAATTATATGATCAAAAGCAACCGGAAATTATATTTGTGTGACTAATTTGTTGTTTGGAGCAGGAATGGGCATTTGACTACCGTACGCTTCCTGAAGGGGGGGATGAATATCAACTAAACCATTTAAATGTTGTCACATTAACTCATTTACTGCCATAAATTCATATATTTTTTAACGATTAAAAATTAAAGGCAAGAGGCGAGTACATTTTTTAAATTGTTATTAATCACATGACTTCACTAGATTAATCACACATTTTAAATCTGTTCTAAATGTACAATAAAAAAATTCTAAGTTTTCCAACTTTTGTTAATAAAAGTGGGGAAAAAATGTTAAACTAATACAAATAGTTAAAATGATTTTTTTTTTATGTTTATAGCCGTCAACTGCTGTGAATGAATAAAAAAAAGAAAAGATTAAATTTTTTTAATCGTAATTAATCGCATGACTTCACTAGATTAATCACACATTTTAAATCTGTTCTAAATGTACAATAAAAAAATTCTAGGTTTTCCAACTTTTGTTAATAAAAGTGGGGAAAAAATGTTAAACTAATACAAATAGTTAAAATGTTTTTTTTGACGTTTATAGCCGTCAACGGCTGTGAATGAATAAAAAAAAGAAAAGATTATTAAAAATTCGGGGCGTCAGGCGATCAAAATTTTTAATCATAATTAATCGCATGACTTCACTAGATTAATCACACATTTTAAATCTGTTCTAAATGTACAATAAAAAAATTCTAGGTTTTCCAACTTTTGTTAATAAAAGTGGGGAAAAAATGTTAAACTAATACAAATAGTTAAAATGTTTTTTTTGACGTTTATAGCCGTCAACAATTTTTTTAATCGTAATTAATCGCATGACTTCACTAGTTAACTCGCGATTAATCACAAATTTCATATCTGTTCTAAATATACAATAAAAAAATTCTAGGTTTCATACAATTGTTAACAAAAGTGGATTTTTTTTTTACAAAAAACTAATAGAAATAGTTAAAATTATTTTTTGACGTTTATAGCCGTCAATGGCATTGAATGAGTTAATTATAGCGTTTGCGTTTTATGCTGCTAAAATACGGCCTCAAATCTGCAATGTTCAAATCCAGTCTAAGAACACTTCTATTCATGACAACAAAGTATTTTATCTGCACGCCTTGCTTTTAATTTATGATTACTATCATGTTTTATGGAATTATTTTATCTGCCTTCTCGTAATTCGATGTAGCTATAAAGCACAATGAATTTCCTTGTGTACGAATTATGCTCAACAAATAAACTTGCCTTGTCATCATGTAGCTTTTATGTTCAATACATTTTGGTCGAGTCACATTTAAGCACCTCTTTTTCTTTTTCAAAGTCTGAATGACAGGGTTCGACATTACCAGTGTTGCCATTTTCCCATCACGTGTGTGACACTCCACAATGTTGTTGTTCTTCCGGGCTTCAAGATTCGGCTAAAATGAGACCGTATAAATGACGGGATATTTATTGTGTCTTACTCTGTTAGCATATATAAGAAGTTTAGCTTCTTCACGTCCCTTCTTAAGGATACTGAGGCAAATGTGTTGCGCCACGCGTGTAAGTACTGGCGTGTATTTTGGCCACTGAGACGACATGCTTCACTACCCACACATCAAATGATGAAGTTTGTTAAGTATTGTTTTAAATCAGGGCCACAACCCAAATGAGGGTTATTATGGAACCCTGAATGGTTTCTTTTCTTGAAAAATGTCTGTGAGCTTATGAAGGGAGGGTCGAAGATGCCAGGGGTCGGCAACCTTTACAGTCAAAATAACTTTTTTTAGGCCAAATAACAAAAAAATCTGTCAAAACATTTGAAGGAAACAGTCTAGTCATTTTTAGACCTTTCTGTCAAATTTCTTACATTATTGACAATTTTACGGACATGTGGTAATTTGTTTTTGTCTCTTCTTACTTTTTTTTTAAAACATTTTTTCTGCCTTTTTTGCTATCAATTTTCTGTTGTTTTTGTGTGTGTAATTTTTGGTACATTTTATGGTTACTTTTTGAACATTTTCTTTCCTGCCTTTTCTTCAATCCATTTTTGGGGCAATTTTGTGGACATTTTATGGAACTTTTCATGATTATTTTCTTCAATCAGTTTTCTGGCTGTTTTCCCCCCTGGCAATTTTCTGGACATTTTATGGCAATTTGGGGGATTTTTTATTTTTTTTTAAACGTTTTCTTTTCTGACTTTTTAAAAATAAATGTTCTGACAGTTGGGCAGTTTCATGGACATTTTATTGTAATTTTCTGCTTTTCATCTTCCTTTTTGGACACGTTAAGGACACTTTTTAGAATTTTTTAGGTTTTTGTCTCCTTCACTAATTCATTTAAAAAAAGAAAAAAAAAGAAAATGTTGTCTAAAAATAAAAGATAAAAATGTAAAATAATAATAATAATTTCTACTACGTTTTTTTTTTTTTTAAGAGAAACTACAGGGCAAGCCAAAATGAAAATGGCATCTTGCATACAAGATGCATACCACTGTACACTGAGGAGCAAGTCTGGACCTTAATTAGGGGGGCTTTAAGGTGGGTGGGTGGCATGAGAGGGGGTGTCTGCAGTACCGTGAGTGCTGCTGTAAGTGACTGAGCTGCCTGAATGATTTCTGGCAGTAGGAGCAGGTGTAAGGCTTGGCCCCGCTGTGGATGCGGATGTGCTGCGCCAGGTAGCTGGAGTTGGCGAACGACTTGGCGCAGTGCGGACACTTGTGAGGTTTGGCCTCTGTGTGCGACTTGGAGTGGATCTGCATGTCAGACTTACTGAAGAAGGTCGCCGCGCACATCCGGCACCTACAGGCGGGAGAGACACAGAAACGGGGGTGGGGGTGGGGATGGGGGGGGGGGTTGGATCGGGGCGGACGCACGTGGAGAAGAGATGCAAGACAACGACGGAAAGGAAAAGACAGGAAGGCGAAGCACAGAAAGGAAGAAAAATGATCAAATGACACACAGGGAAAAAGATGTCAAGGGAGAAATCAGTGAAAGCAGAAGAAGAGGGGAAAGGCACGTCCGGCGTGTCAAAATCAAAGCGCATGCCGTGTGGTAGAGGGTGGGAAGATTACGCAGCACAAATGCTTTTCATGTATTTGCGCGTCCAACACAAGAAGCCGAGCGGCCACGTCGGCTGCGCTCCGTCAGGCAAGCAAAGCCACGCCGACAGCGACTCGACGGGAGCGTCTACGGATGGCGTGCGCTTGCAAGGCAAGCAAGAAGGCCAGGATGCGCGTTCCACCTCATACCTGTATGTTTTGGTGTTGTCCTTCAGACTGGGCTCGTCGTCCTCATTGGACAGATCGTACGGATCCCTGGTGTGATGATGCAACGATGTCACCTGCTCAAAATAAAAAAAACACAAAAAATTGTTGATGTGATTGGATTCGGAAAGTTGTGACATTATGAGACTGTTTTTTTCTGGTAGGTTTTATTATTGTATTTTTCTTTCTAGTGGAAGCGGGACAATTCACTTTATTGAACCACATATTTTTTCACATACAATTATGCAATACAACTTATAGCTAGATTTACGACATTGGTGGGTGAGCATAATTATTAAATAGTATTGCGTTATTACAAGATTGTAACTTGTAATTATTACTTTTACTTTTTTTTTTTTTTAACAAACATGGAAGTCTGTTTGTGAGTTGTGCCACTTTCATTAATTGACGGAAAAAAGCTTACATATGCAAGACTGTAGAAGGGGAAAAAAACAAGAAAAAGTCTGTTGTAAATTTACACAAAAAATATTTTAAAAAATGTAAATGTCATCATATTGTGATTTTTTCCCATAGACCAAAAAAAAAGGTAATTCATAAGCTGTTCAATATCAGAACCGTGTAAATCAAAATTCAATGTGAATAACTTATTTTAATAATTTGTTAGGGTTGGATTGATCATAATTTAGTCAATTAAATTGGGAATAACAACTGTAGACAAACTGAGGTAAAAGTACAAATAAAAAGTCTGAACGTTACAACAAAAGTTGCTTTTTTTCCCCTCGTGAAATTACGACTTTATTTTTTGTTCAAAGTGCCCATTTGTACTGTCATGCAAGACTAAAGAGGAAAAAAAGATGAAAAATGAAAGTCGTTATTTTTAAGTTTAAAAATGTTACCATCAATATTATAGAATAATATTCCAACAAACAAGCCAGGATATATATCGGATTTTCTTTGCACAATTCAAATGTTCCACTTGTGTCATCAAGCAGCATCTCACCTGCCCGCCGGCGCTGAGCTGAGCCAGTATGACGGTTTCATTGCCCGCTCCGACCAGGCTCTTCTTCTTGCGTCCTCGCTTGGACGGCGTCGGCATCACCACCACGTGGGGCGTCCTGTCATCTTTTTTGTCTTTGGAACATTTCAACAACGTAGGAAGGTTGACAACCAATAACTACTCAAAAACTCATCTTATTTGTAGTTTTTTTTTTTAACCCTCCGGTTATGTGGTGGGTCAAACTGACCAGTAAAAGTTGAAAGTAGTTTTTTGGCATAGCTTGGATAGTCAATAAAAAGGTAATTTGTACACATTTTTGGTAAACCATTGCCCTGTGAAGTGCAGTTGAGCAAACCTTTTAAGAGACATCATGGAAAAATAACTAAAAAGGTGGAGAGAGACAAAGTGGAAGTCGACCCTAAACATTTCTTGACAATAATAAGCTATATGTAACCTCACTAGACTTAACATGACATTCTGATTAATACAACATTTTGGGAATATACGTTATGAAGCAAAATCCAGCCGTTTTTATCCATCTCATGGGGCGGCCATTTTGCCACCTCCTGTCGACTGACGATGACATCAATGTTGCTCAGGGTTCAGGCAACAACCAATCAGAGCACACCTGTTTTCTAAAGCTACGCTGTGATCGGCTGTTGCCTGAGCAACTGTGATGTCATCTTCAGTCGACAGCAGGTGGCAAAATGGCCGCCCCCTGAGATGGCTAAAAACGGCTGGATTTTGTAACTTAACTCATATTCCACTAACACAGTGTTAACCAAAATACCGTATTTCGACTAGTGGGGCTGCATAGAATATATTGTCCCCAAAATTATTTTGGGTTGACTTCCCCTTTAACTCATTCACTGCCATTGACGACTATAGACGTCAAAAATTAATTTCAACTATTTCTATTAGTTTAACATTTTTTCCACTTTTGTTAACAAGAGTATGAAAAAAACATGTTTACATTTAGAACAGATACCAAATTTGTGATTAATCGTGAGTTAACTATTGAAGTCATGCAATTAATTACAATTAAAAATTGTAACCACCTGATGCGATTAAAATCATTATTATTATTTTTTAATTAGGGGCATCAGGCGAACTTCACTAGTTAACTCTTGATTAATTACAACTTTTATATCTGTTCTAAATGTACAATAAAAAAATTCTAGGTTTTCATACTCTTGTTAACAAAAGTGGGAAAAAATTATAAACTAATAGAAATAATGGCAGTGAATGAGTTGATAAAAAGAAATCATTGAGAAACTCCGTGTTATCGATAAATACATGATGTGCATTTTACCTGGAGAATGAACAGCGGAGACGATCATGGTGGTGGTGGGGTGCGTGGACACAAAAGACTGCGAAGACGTGGGAGACACCAACGTCCCTTGAGGAGTCGTGATGACCAACCCCGCTGCACAGCACACACACACACACACACACACACACAAAAAACAACAACAATGTTGCTAGCTGCGTTTTGGCTGTTGTTGATTAAGAGGCAGAACAAACAAGATGGCGGGAAAAGCCACCCACCTGCCGTCATGATGCCCGTGGAGGGGACGGGCAGCACGGTGACGTTCTGGCTGCTGTGCGGCGGGTGAACGTGGGTCACGCCGCCGTCCGTCTTGCCCCCCGGCGTCGGGATGGTGAGCAGCGTCGTTTGGTAGTGGGACCCCGAGGAAGGCGGGAAAGAGGCGCCCTTTTCCTGATGCTCTTTCACTTTGTTCAGGAAGACGGCGTTCTCCAGCTGCAAGCACGGCGGCACAGAAAAACAGCCAGGATCCAATTTAAGACAATCGGGCTGTTTTTTTTTTTTGTCCCCATTTCTCTCCTTCCAGACCAAGGATGTCAAATTCATTAAGTCCTTTAACATGATCCGATCATGTGATTTGAAAAATCCTTACTTGTTGAACATGCCTTAACCTTTCATCTCTGTGCTTGGTTTTGGTTACTTCAACCACAAGTTTAATCACAACAAGCTAAACTGAATTGTGAAAGTGGCTAGTAAAATTGTGGGGGAAACCTCGGAAGCCTCTGGGCCACATTTACACGGGCAGGATGAGACTTCTGGCAGACGGCTGTCAATTCTCTGCACTGCCTGTTTGAGCTTTTGAAGTCCGAGAGGCGCTTCAGAGCTCCAAAGGGACTTTGAAGAAGTCCTTCTCCTTCTTTTCCTTTGGGCGTTTCCCTTCAGGGGTCGCCACAGTCAATCAGTCGCCTCCATCTAACCCTGATATTTTAGGTTTTCACATTTTTATTTCAGTATCGGATTCAGGGTATATTATTAGGCATAGCATCTAAGTGAGAATTTTGGTATGGTAACAACACTAGCTGGTCTAAACAATTAAGTCAAATGAATGTGTCCTACCTGTCCTGGCACGGTGGGGATGGGAGACCAGAAATAGGACGAGTTAAAATGAGAATCTTCCATTATTCCTGCAAGTGCGACAACAAAAAGTGAATCAAATGTGACAGGTTAAGAACAGGTTGGAATGTTGAAACAGAGAAATAATGGTGTTAAGCTGCAAAAGGTGGTTGCATTATTATTATTTTTGTATTTGCTTATATCTATTGTGATATAAACACCATAAAACATGTTATAAGGGCTGTCCCAAAAGTCACTATACACTTCATTTTGTCTGTTTCGTTTCAGGTATCATTCAAAGTACATACGCCAAGCCAACTTCGACTTTTTGTAAACATATCGTTCTATTTTTTCTGTCCAGTGCAAATTTGTTCAAAGGATGAAAGCGCAAAATTATGACGGTCAACAACCTGGAGTTAGTAATGCGTAATCACTCTCCAAAAGCATCTGCTGAATTGATCTTTTTTTTTTTTGTTAATGCTGAGTTTCAGTGCAGACCTGTTACACTTCCTCTGGCTTTAGTTCCCATTTTAGTATTCAATGTACTAGCTTCGCAAAACACATTTACTATTATAGGTATTTTCCCAGAATTAAATTTAGAAGGGTTAAAATATTTTTTGTTCCATAAACCCAATCTGTTCCTCTTTTGCTGTGGCTCAACATTTAAATGATCTTTATCAGATGTGACAGCTGTCACAGCATTTCCCAAAAAGTGTTTTGTTTTGAAATGTGGGAATAAAATTGTGCTACAGCGTACAAAAAAAGGGAAATTATTTATCTTGCCTGGCAAGGAGCTCACAACCTGAAACCTGTGATCCTAAAATTATCTGTAAAATTGCTATTGTCAGATTTATGTACAGCACATCAAAAGATAAAAGACACATAATCACAAAAGGGTTATGTAACAAAAATGAGGACGTATGGGATACTTTTTCACCCAAACCAAGTTTTGATCATGTTTAAAGCCCATTGTGTGGCTTTTATCGATTAAATAATAAGTACTGACATAAAACATATGCAGCATAGTGAATAGCTTCAGTAAGTAACGTCATATTATCAGTAAAATGTTAAAAAATGAGCTTATTTTTAGCGCATTAGCCTCATGTGGCCTACAGTTTCCGTAAATTTATGTGCTTTAACATTCAACCATGTTATTTTTGAAAGGCCATTTCGCTCAAAATTACATTAACATCCCAGATATGACAACAATACATGAACTAGCGTTTAGATTGATCTTATCTAATCGGGCCCGATGTGTGCTGATTAGCATGTTAGCAAGGAGCACTAGCACGCGTGTCAACGTGCTAACAACAAATAAAAAGACAAAAAAGAAAAAAAGAAACGGATGACAAAAAAAAAGAGCACAAAAAAAAACCCAAGCGCGTCCACACACGCTCGCGCACGTACACACACTTCCGCCTGCCGAGTCATGCAAAACCAGTAACGAAATAGCAAGCAAACGCATGAACATCAACAAGAATGAGATTTTTACCCGACTGCACCGTCCACTCGGTCTCCCCCCCAAACCCCGAAGATTGTTCGCCTGCTTCAAATCGGATAAAATTCCCAAACGTGTAGATTACCCGGAGAAAAAAAAAAAAAAAACGGGGCGAAGTTTTTTTTTTTTTCCTCCCCAATTTTTTTTTCTCTCTCTCGAATGGCGACTGCCTCGTCTGGCACTTCACTTCCTCCGGATGAGGTCGTCAGACAAAAGGAGATCAGCGTGATGACGTCACGTCCGGCAATGGCACAGCTTTATTATTACTATTAAAATAAATACATACAATTAGACGATTTAAAGATGTCTCTCCTTTTTTAGTATATGGTGCTCATGTATTTTTTAATTCAGAAAATGTAAATTTTTGACACTTTTTTAAAACCGCGTTTTCGGAACCAGTGTTGCTTTCCAGTGCTGTTGTATAAACAAGGACTCCTTACCAAAACACGCTTACTTTTTATTGATTAAATACATAAATAATCTCATATTTAATTTGCATCCGTTTTGTTTTTTTCTATCCATCTATCTATCTATCTATCTATGTATGTCTGTCTGTCTGTCTAAAAAAAAGTAATATTTAGAAACGTATTGTCATTTTTGTCATGCAATAATAATTTTAAAAAATGAATTTGTGTAATTTATACATATTTCATAACATAGACAGGTAGGTTAACTAACTTTGTAGCTCAAGGGTGGGAAAACTTTTTGGGTCTTGGAGACCAAAACAAAACATACAATTAGTCGACAATAAGTCGAAATATACAATTAAATAAAAATGTTTCATTTCAATTATTGTATTTATTAATTTTTTTTTGTAGAACAATAACATAATAATCAATTATATTCGGTAATAGTACAATAGTACAAATTAGAATGAATTTATTTATAATCAATCAACCAATTTGCAAAAAATCCACTCTATCCACTTTTAAAACGCATATTTCATGGCTTTTGACTCCGCATAAAACTCTCTATGGTGTCTATGGTATTTTGTGTTATTAATTTATTGATCTTTCTTTTATTTACTTACCCACTTAATGATATATATTTTTTTTTTTGCATGACCGATTTTTACTCCATGTACAGCACTCTGTATGCAGCAATGGTTGTTTTAAAGTGCTTTATAAATACAATCGAGTTGACTTTAAATAATGTACCCATTTTAGTGACGATAGGGTCAATTAATAATGCAAAAATGCTTGGCTGTCCATTGGTGGCCCGCGCGCCTCAGAACAATTCCAAAACAGTCCACATGGTGTCGCTGTAGGAACAGACCGACATCTGAGACCGACACGTCTTCCGCATCAACATCCGGCGACACGTTTCTCAATCTTTCTTCCCACGTCGCTATTTAAATCCGCTTAGCGCTTTTTTAATGA
This sequence comes from Vanacampus margaritifer, assembly GCF_051991255.1. Lineage (NCBI taxonomy): Eukaryota > Metazoa > Chordata > Actinopteri > Syngnathiformes > Syngnathidae > Vanacampus > Vanacampus margaritifer. Next base: position 25,676,806 of record NC_135440.1, on the reverse strand, counting down.
CAAACCTACGCGTTTTTCCTCCCATTTTTCCCTTCACAATATCTTCCAATTTGAGGGTCAGTGTGTTATAGTCATCTAAGCAGAGGGGTTTTGATTCCCAAATGGGGGAGGTGAGGAAGCTGCAGAAGAAGTTGAGGCAGATTGAGAATCTGGAGATAAAAATCAATCTCAACTCTGAGGAGAGATTCAAGGTATTCGAAGACGCTTATTATCTCTTTTCGGGTTTCGAGGACACAAATTTATATGAAGTAAAGCTTTAACAACATACATAAATGTACGATAGTTGCTCTGTTCCAAATATTGACGAATGCTGATATTTACTAAGCTTCACTTTATCCACATTTTACATTAAGGCCTTATTTCAAAATTGGCTTTCAAATTGTTATTTTGCATCCTTGCAAATTTCTATATATATATATATATAAAAAAAAAAAATCAGTTACATAAGTACTCACATCCTTTCATCACAAGACTGGCACACCAACAGTGTATAATAAGTCTACACACCCTTTGTTCATATGCCAGTTAAGAAAATGCCATTCATCTTGACACCTTAACCTGTAGCCTGGATTTATGTACAAGGCAGGAGATTGTTGTCAGATGTGCTAAACAGCCACACCTTGCCCCCCTTAATCAGTTGTCTTTTCATCCATTTTGGAGAGATGTCTAATTCTTTGCAATTCACTGTGTTCCATGTCCCTTGGAAATTCTTTTGTACCCGTCTCATGACTGATACATTTGGGAAAATGAGATCCCTCTGATGATGTGGAAGCTGTCTGAGGACCTTGTTTTGTGCTGGATGAGATGTGACTACAAAAAAAAATGTCAAGAAAATAATATAACAGCATCTGAACCTTATTAGGGTTAACCAGTGGCACTTTAAATAGTGTTTGATGACCTCCTAACATGAGCCTCATCCACAGTTACAAGAGGGTGTGCACACTTGTGCAATTATGTAATCTCCGTTTTTTTTAAAAACTTTTTTCCAGTCACATTAATGGTGGAACATTTTGAAAAATATATATTTATTTTGGTCTCATTTTTCTCTCTCACAAAAACCTGGCATTTGAACAGGGGCGTGTAGACTTTCTATATCATAATATGTTTTTGCCTCTGCAACTTTGTGAACTTTCCCCACAGCTCCTAATTGGAAGCGATTCCGCTGTGGGCTCCAGCGTCATCGATCTGCGTTGAGCCAACACTTTAGTGCTGCTTGTTTATTTGCAACATTTCAAAATATGTTGCTTTCAAAGACGACACAACGCCGCATGTAGCGTTGTTTCAAAACATGCTTAATGAGGACTCGCAACGGGGCTTTCCTACACATCGAAAATTGCAGCGGACAACTTCTCATCTTATTTGTTCAAATTCTTATGATTAAAAACTTTTAATTCATAAAAAAAAAAAAAATCAACTAATGCTACACTTTTAAATGCATTATTTTAAAGTTAAATTTAGAAATCAAATAATTTATTAATATTACATGATTGTTTATACTTAATACAAAATATATAGCTATACACAGATATAGTTCATAAAAAAAAGTCTACACACCCCTGTTCAAATATAATTTTTTGTCTTTTTGAAGGGGGGGGGTCGATACTACTTTCCCCCCCCAGATACCATTATGAATACTCAATTCTTGAGTACTTCAGATACTGATACCACAAGTACTTTTGATATTTAAAATTTCCAGAAAACAAAACAATACCAGATAATTATAAAGAAAGACTTCTACTGTATATCTCAATATCGCATTCTTCGTTAAAACTTCATGAAATTAATGGCAGTTTTCTAATTCTTCTAATTTATAGTTCCTGATTGTAAAATAGCCACACAGCCGATATTGAAGTACTCGATACCTTGAAAGAAGATCAGGTATCGGTCCTTGCCCATCCCTAGCTTTTTTGTTTGTTTGTTTTTTTGGGTGAAATAACAAAATGACACCAAGCTAAATGATGTCATAACTTTTTTTCCCCACTATTAATGTGACCTATAACCTGTACTGGAACTGAATTGGGCAAAAAAAAAAATCTGAAAAAGGAAGTAAATAGACACTTGTTGCATAAGTATGCACACCTTCTTACAACTGGGAATGTGGCTGTGTTTAAAATGAACCAATCACATTCATGCTCATGTCCAAACATACTGTATGCATAATATACTGTGTACACTTTATGTACAGTATCACCAAACTGTAATTACATACTTAATTAAAATTTTCTCCAAATTAGGTTAACATTAATATCATTTTGATACATGAATGCAATTTTGTCTTTAAATGCAATATTTGTGTTATTTATCAACATAAAATATTAGAAATGCTTTTGATACAGCTCGTCATAATCTTGCGTGGGGGGGTACCTAATGAAGTGTCCCGGCGTGTGTCTAGCTCTTCTCCTGACGCAACCCCGAGTCAGCCGACCTTTCTTTTTTTTTTTTTTTTATCCCCCTGTGAGTAATAGACAGAGTGCTCCTCTAACTCAGCAAACAGACACTTAATGCAAAGTCACTTGCCTTAATTCAAACCCAATAAAGCTCAAGACAGCCCGACGGGCGCACCTTCGCTTGTTGACGCGATATTAAAAAAAAAAAAAAAGGGCCGCCGCGCGGATAAACAACCTGTGGATGCGCCGGCTTTGCTTTACAGCCAATTTGTTGTGCGTCTCCGTCTCGTCTCTCTCAGATCTCCACGAAGGAGGAGCTGCGGCGCAGATTGGCGGAGCTTCAGCTGCCGCCGCGTGGCCCCCAGCAAGCCCCCGGGACCCCGGAGGCCGACATGAAAAGAGCAGCGTAAGGAAGCGAGAGGCAGGAAGGGGCCAGATGGGGAGAAGCGTAATTAGTCCAAACATTGACGTGGAAGCATTTGATCTTTTTTTTTTCTCCGTGTGTGCTTGCAAACACGGTGGAGGTCAAACCATGCCTTTAACTCATTCGCTGCCATTGACGGCTATAGACGTCAAAAATTCATTTGAACTATTTCTATTAGTTTAACATTTTTTTCCTTTTTTGTTAACAAGAGTATGAAAATCTAGAATTTTTTTATTGTACATTTAGAACAGATATAAAATGTGTGATTAATCGTGAGTTAACTAGTGAAGTCGTGATTAATTACAATTAAAAAATTTAATTGTCTGATGCCCAAAATTTTTAACAATCTTTTCTTTTTTTTAAATGCGGAAAAATTCTAGGTTTTTATTTATTTATTGTACATTTACAACAGAAATAAAATTTGCGATTAATCGTGAGTTAACTATTGAAGTCACGCAGTTAATTACCATCAAAAATTTAAATTGCCTGACACGATTTAAAAAACAACATTTAAAAAAGATTGTTAAAAATTAGGGCCGTCAGGCGATTAATTTTTTAAATCGTAATTAATCACATGATTCCACTAGTTAACTCACTATTAATCACAAATTTTATTTCTGTTGTAAATGTACAATAAAACATTTTTTTTCTAGGTTTTCATCCTCTTAACAAAAGTGGAAAAAAATGTGAAACTAATAGAAATAGTTCAAATGAATTTTTGACGTCTATAGCCGTCAATGGCAGTGAATGAATTAAGAACACAAGTGAACTTTCTCCTGCTCATTATGTGCCACGTTCATGACTATGAAATCCCCCCCCGAGGGGGATAAACAACAACAGTTGTTCTCGAACCTTTTACACCAAGAATGAAAAATGCTTTTCTTCTAATCCAATATATGAAGAGCGCATTTTTCCGCATTGACCCGAAAAAGCCACCGACGGCTTCTTATTCATTCAGCCCTTGTTTTTGCAAACTGGCACAGGGAGGACGCCCCCCAGGTCCTTCCATCACAAGCGCCCTCCCCGGCCTCCAAGATCCTGAGGGGTCCGGAGGAGGCGCCGCCTGCCACGCGGAGGGCGACAGGAGGCTCGGCGGGGACGGCTCGCCGCCATCAAAGGTCACCGGATGTCACGGACGTGTCACGCGAAGGACGAGACGCGTCCGACGAGCGTCCGGATCGAGGTGCGCTCGAGCGGAGAAAACACTTGCACCGATAGCATCAAAAAGAGAGGAAAAGAGATGAGACGATTGTGATAAAAAAAAAAAAATGCTCTCAAGTAGATGCGCAATGATTCATTGATTAACAAATTAAATAATCATCATTTTTGATCATCGATTCATCATTTGGAGACCTAAAATTGTCGAAATCAGTTCTTCATGTGATCAATCTGGACCTGTTCGAGAAAGGCGGGGCTTGCTGTACAATACTTCGAGCTGATTGGTCGATGCGGCATCTTTGCACATTTTGTTCCAATAACTGATTCATCGGCCAAGTAAAAAACAACAACATAACAAATAACTTATTTTTTGGTCCCTTAATGCTTCCAACAATAAATATATTGATTAATGACAGAACATTTGACTGCTTTATAATAATGTGTCCTTTAGTAATTCTTATGTTTTAATTTAACTTTAACTCATTCGCTGCCATTGACGGCTATAGACGTCAAAAATTCATTTGAACTATTTCTATTAGTTTTTACATTTTTTTCCCCACTTTTGCTAACAAGAGTATGAAAACCTATAAAAAAAAATATGTAGTAAATTTCGAACAGATTAATCGTTAGTTAACTAGTGAAGTCATGTGATTAATTACAATTAAAAAATGTAATCGCCTGACGGGCCTAATTAAAAAAAAATAGAAATAAGGGGCATTTAATTGTAATTAATCGGATGATAATTTTATATCTGTTATAAATGTACAGTTAAAAAAAAATCTAAAAAAATGAATGAAATGGAAAAAAAAAGTTAAACTAATAGAAATACTACACATGAATTTTTGACGTCTATAGTCGCCAATGGCCGTGAATGAGTTAAAAAAAAAAAGAGAGCTCCAACCTGAATTATGACACCCTCTTAACTCTTTGACTGCCAGACGTTTTCAGAAAAGGGATGCCGTGGGTGCCAGCCGATTTAAGCATTTTGACTGATCTTTCAAGGTCCACAGAAAATGTTGTGTTTGGACTATGGGAACACACATACTACCAAATAAAAGATTGGACTCTCATCTTTCATCAGAAAAAAAAGTTTGTTTCTACCTTATTCCGTTTTTCAGTAATCAACAATAGAAAATGGTTAGTTTCACCTCTGTTTTGAAACAAACGTCTTTGGCACTCCTCCCTAGGATTTTACTAAACGTTATTTAACGTTTTTGGCAGTAAAAGAGTTAAATGTGTTTCTTTTGGTTCAGATGCGGAGCTGACGTCCCTGAAAACGCGTTGGCAGAAGGCAAAGTTCCGCTTGAGGCTGCTGGAGGGTCACAATGACATCATCACCTGCGTGCTCGCCGTGGACAACCTGGTGATTTCGGGCAGGTAAAAAAAAAAAAAAACACCAACGTGAATTTAAAGAGCTCTGAGTGCCTTTCATGTATTATTCAACGTCCGCCTATGATCTTCATTGCATTGCATTACCCCGAGTGTAACATTTAACACTCTCTCTCTTTTTGTGTCAACTGGTTTCTGTTCGCAAGCCGCTCTGATCGCTCGCTTCAGATCTCTTAGCAGTTTATTTTAACTTTTAACTCTTGCACTCATTTTATCCCTCTCTCTCTCTCTCTCTCTCTGCGCACTTCAAGCCGCGATACTACTATCAAAGTATGGCACGTTCCCACGGCAACGGAGCACAAGAACCTGGGGGGTCACACCGGCGGGGTCACCTGCCTGGCTGCCCCTCCCGCTGAGTACTGCAAGAAGTTGGGTGAGGAAACCGTCTTTTCATCATTACATCATTTCTTCCTGCTATTTTGTCTTTGGTATACAATAAAAAGACAATTCGATATGCGTCACGATTCAGCTTGATCCGACACGGTTGCATCTTAAAAATAAATAAATACAAATACAAATTATTTTTTGTTGAATCCCAAGCTGAAACTCAACTTTATTTATAGAGCGCTTTGCAGTAGGGCTGGGTTTGAAAAAAATCAAATAATCAATATCGAATAGATTTTTTTCTTTTCGAGCGTGATATCGATTCATAAAACCATTGATTGGATTGATTATTTTAGTATCTCTTTTTCCCATAAATTAACAAGAAAATCGAATTTTAAAGTATTTTTTTTTTTACATTTATGGAAGACCTGAATTATTGCACTTTATGACTTTACAATTATTGAATTAGAATGATGAAAACATTTTCATGCCATCCATGCTGATGTCAATGTTTGTGTAGCACTTAAATGATTATAACACTTTATTTCAAAATAAATCATTTAACCAGTTACTGCCTGCAAATTAGGGATTTAATGTTTGTGGAGTTGTTTTTATTTTTTTTTACATTTCCTTGATATTCAAGCAGAATTGATGTTCCATAATTAACTCATTCACTGCCATTGACGGCTATAGACGTAAAAAAAAATAAATATATATATATAGACGTCAAAAATTAATTTGAACTATTTCTATTAGTTTAACATTTTCCCCCACTTTGGCTAACAAGAATATGAAAACCTATAAAAAAAAATTATTCTACATTTAGAACAGATATACAATTTGTGATTAATCAAGAGTTAACTAGTGAAGTCATGCGATTAATTATGAGTAAAAAAATGTATCGCCTGACGCCCCTAATTTTTAATAATCTTTTATTTATTCTTAAAAAAAAAAGATTATTAAAAATTTGAGGCGTAATTTTTTCGTAATTAATCGCATGATGTCACTAGTTAACTCACAATTAATCACAAATTTTATATATCTGTTCTAAATGTACAATATATTTTTTTTAGGTTTTCATACTCGTTAACAAAAGTGGGGAAAATGCTGAACTAATAGAAATAGTTTAAATACATTTTTGACATCTATAGCCGTCAATGGCAGTGAATGAGTTAAATCAATATCGGATTGAACTGAAATGAATCGAATCGGGGGCAAAAAAAAAATAAAATCGCAACCGAACTGAACTCTTGAGAATCGAAATCGAATCGATCGAGGAAATTTGAATCGATACCCAGCCCTACTTAGCAGCCATTTTGTAGCATCCTGGTGCCTCACAAGAATGACATTAAAGTAAGTTGAGGATCGTCATTTAGATAAAAAATAGTGCATTGCCGCCATCTTGTGACATCCTGCTGCCGAGGAACTACACTGAAGCGAGGTGACTCGAGAGACTTCATGTAGGACAAAAGCAGTGCATTGGCGCTAAGAAAAGTGAGATTAAGAAGCTTCGTAAGTCGTGCTTTGCTGTCACCGGCTCACTTCTTCAGGCAATTAGAATTCATTTTGGGGCAAAAGTCAACTCCTATTTCTGCACTCTCACCTTTTATCCACCTAATGAAGGTGCGTCTGGATCTCGTCTCCCGCAATGAATGAGGGTATGCGCACGCACACACATGTAGGGAATGCATTCAGACCCGTGTGTGCGTGTTAATTATTGAAGCGCTTCATCACGTCAGGTCCAGAGAGAAATAAGACTCTCGTGTCAGTCTGACTGAGTGCCAACACTTGAACTCATGCACTCAATATGTCTACTCTATTAGCTCCTCCCCCTCAGCGCTGCTCCCAACACAAGCATAAATCAAGCACTTATTTACAGTTATGTAAACACATCCCCCCCCCCCCCGACTTGATCGTCCCCCTCTCCGCAGCCCGGTCGCTGTCGCTGTCAGACGACGAGAGGTTCATTTTGAGCGGCTCGGCGGACTGCAACGTCAAGATGTGGGCCCTCGGCGCCGGTGAGATGAAGACGCCGCAGCACAAAGATGAGCTTTTAACTCTTGGACTGCCAGACGTTTTCAGAAAAGGGATGCCGTGGGTGCCAGCCGATTTAAGCATTTTTGACTGATCTTTCAAGGTTCACAGAAAATTATGTGATTGGACTATGGAAACACCAAATGAAAGATTGGACTCTCATCTTTCATCAGAAAAAAAAGTTTGTTTCTACCTTATTCCGTTTTTCAGTAATCAACAATAGAAAATGGTTAGTTTCACCTTTGTTTTGAAAAAAACGTCTTTTAACGTCTTTGGCACTCCTCCATAGGATTTTACTAAACGTTATTTAACGTTTTTGGCAGTCAAAGAGTTAATCGCTCGGGCAGCAACTGCACTTTTTGGGGACTTTTTGCTACGAATGACGAAAAATATCATTGGGCTTTCCGCCATGAGGATTTGGGAGCTAATAACGATCAGTGAGTTTAAAAAAAAACAAAAAAAAAACAGACATCAGCGATCCAATCAGAAGATGGATCTCATCTACTGCCTGTCTTGACTTGGGGGGAAAATAATAACAATTGAACCCCAATAATTCTCTATAAAACATTCATAAACAACATTCTATACAGGGAAGATGGGGTGTAAAACCCAACAGAATTTTTTATTTTTTTTTATATAATGGTGTACTGCAAATTTTGGTATCGATCCGATACCAAGTAAATACAGGGCCAGTATCACCGATATCGATATTGATACTGATTAAGGTATATCATTATTTTTTTTATATTAAGCTAGCTGTATCATTGAATGGCTTATTCACAATCAATTTTCAACTTTTAAGTGTTTTTGTTTCCCTTTTAAATAGAAAATACTTTATCAATGTTTACACCCCCCCCCCCCCCCAGAAACATTACAACCATAACATTTTTTTTTTTTAACTTTCTTAAATAAAGTGCACAAAGTGATCACAGGAAAAGAAATTTCAACAAATACTTCATCATATACTGTTGAGAAACTAGAAATACAAAAGTAAAAAATTCTGCCTTCATCACTTCTTTTTCAACCTAAATAAAACAAGATGTTAAAAATGATCAGGCAACAACAAAAAGAGCCAAACTGGAATTAAATTACTAGATCGATATTTTAGTGCCAGTATCGATTCGATATCGATACTGACTTGGTATCGATAATTGGATCGATCCGCCCACCGCTAGTTTTATGAAAATAAATTCAACTGACAATCAAGTATTGAGATTACGAGGGGGGAGAAAGTCGGAATTTCATGACGATAAATTCAAAATATGGGAAAAGTGTTCGTATGAGAGTAAACTAGTAAAAAAAAATGCAGAATTCTCTTTGAAATAAAGATACATTTGATGTGCGAAAAAGTGCCATTTAAACAGTTTAACGCCATAAACTGAGATTATTATTATTCGTTTTTTGTTTGTTTTTTTAACAAGAAAAAATTTATGAAGAATGAAGTCAAAAAAAGAGTCAATAATTCTCCAAATGCGTTCATTTTCTTAGCTTTGAACACGGCAAATCCAGCTGTTTTTATCCATCTCTGCGGGCGGCCATTTTGCCACTTGCTGTCGACTGGAAATGACATCACAGTTGCTCAGGTAATGACCAATCATGGCTCAGGCCAGCCGTGATTGGTCAAGTGGCAAAATGCCCCCCCGATGTTGCTGCATAACTCATCTTCCACAAAGGCAATATGAATCAGAATAACTTAAAGGGACAGTAAAGCCAACTGAACTGAAATGTTGCCTTTGTGTGATGCCAAAAACAGACTTTCATGTTTGTTTGTGTGTGTGTGTGTGTGTGTGAGCAGTCCTGGTAATTAAGCTCCACCCCCCCCCCCCCCCAATTTCTCCCACGCAGGCCAGTGTGTGAAGTCCATCTACACATTCAACGCTGTGACGGCGCTCTGCTTTGTGCCCGAGGGCGACGGCTACATCGTAACTGGATCAGGTTTGTGTGCGGGAATAACAAAGGCCCGTCAGTCAAAGTCCAGCGCGGACACAAAAGGAATGTGATATCGAGCGGCACGAAGACGAATGCGGGCCGTTATGTGTGACCGCGCGCGCGCGCGGTCGAGGGAGATGTAGGCGCGCAATTTAGGCCAGGCGCGGGGGGGGGCTCAGGTGCGTCGGCCGCGACTGGCGGTAATGGCCGCCGCGCGCCTGTCGCCGAGCGTTAACCCGGCACTCTGTCACACACCCGCTCCGCAGACGGGGGCAAGGTTCAAGCCTGGAGCTGGCGCACTTTGGAGAACTGCCAATCAATCAACGCGCACCAGGAAGCGCTCACCTCCATTCAGGTAAGTGGCTGCGTCGCCATGGCGACAGACGGGAGAATACTCAAATGACCTCGTAGAGAGAGAGACGAGGGGGGGTGGGGGCGTAAATTCTTACATTTGAGTTCAGTAATGACATCAATGTAAAGAATTGAAAGGATGCTTGAGTTGGGGCTGAAATTTAATTACAATTTCAATGATTACGCTCCACAATGACAAAATTGGCATAAACAAAAATAAAAGATTATTATTACTAATTGTGAGTTGTTTAAAAAAAAATTAAAAAATAAAAATCTTGTTTTGTCCAAAAGAAACTTGCTTAATTATAGTGCTTCAATTAAATTAATTTGTCTTAATATTTTTTTATGTTTGAAAATGTTCTTGTTTTGCACCAAACAAACTAATGATCGTCCTTGTCTTATTATTACCAATTTAATCGTGATTAATATTTTCTTCATAATCGAGCAACCCTAACTTGGCTCATTGAGCCATTTTGAAGCAGTAAAAAGTTAATATTTTGTCCAGAATTAAGAATTAATAACGTCATTATTTTTCTTGTAAAATTAATAATTTTAAAAACAATTTAAAAAAGCAATGGCAGTTATTACAAAAACGGCCAGCAGGTGGCAGTAGAGTATACGAGATCAACCAGGGCCATGTTGCAAAAAGCTCTTTCCCCCCCGGTTTAAACAAATTTGTGAATAATGATGAAACTTGGCTATATTCGAATGCTAATTGCTGCAAAACGGAAACAACTACAAATATACTTTTTTTTTCTGATGAAAGAAGAGACTCTAATCTTTCTTTTGGTAGGTTCCATGTTTTTATATCAATAAAACATTAATATTCTGTGGGCCTTGCAAAATCAGTCAAAATCTAGTAAAACAGCCGGGAGCGAAGGGGGTTGCTTCAGTGAATAAGGCTGCAAGTGAGTAAATGAGGGTTTTAGTCTAGTCTAGTTTTAGTCCGGTGAAAAATGTGTGTTGACGAAATTATTTCCGTTTAGTTTTCACACTATAGCAGCACACACTTGACTCGTCATTGTGGCCGCCATTTTGTAAAGAATTTGGCTCCATCCTTTCCCAGGGTGATTTGCCAAAGGAACTCTTTTGTGTGGCTTTCCACCTCTTTTGGACTATTTTCAAGCAGCTTGTGGATGTGAAAAACCTGAAAACAAATGTTCCTCTCTCGTAGAAACGTGACGACACGTTTTCAAGAAATGTGTTTGTCGAAAAAGCTTTTTGGAAAATCCAGCCGCCTTGTCTTATCCGAGCCCGTTTATCCGCTTCCAATTGGGTTTTTGTTGGCATGTAAATGTACAGCAAAATCCTTTTTTTTGTTTTTTATATGAATATTGAAATCCAGAGCTGTTTTTGTTCAATTTGCAATCATCGCAGTGCGCCTGCGGCGGCTTTCAAGCGCAGCGCGTCGCCGTCATTGTTCATCTCCGCTAGCGCCCGCCTCCATTTCTTAACAATTACCCCTCGAAAGCAAACGCATGCCGGCGTGTACGGTGCGCGCGCGTCGCCATGACAACCTCCCCCCCACAGTCGCAGGGCCCGCTGGTGTTCAGCGGCTCGTCCGACGGAGGCGTGTCGGTGTGGGAGAACCGCCTCACCCAGCGAGACCCGCTCAGGCTGCTGCACGGCTGGAACGGTCAAGTGACGGGTTGCGCGGGGGGGCGCCTGGCCCTCAGCCCCCGGGGGGACCGGGTGCTACTCGCCTATGGACGGCCGTGGATCAAGATGCTGCACTGGACCACGGGTGAGAGGGCGGAACCGGCAAGTCGTGATATGAAGTGGAGCGAGAGAGTTTGTCCAAATGAAGTTGTTAATAAAGTATTACAAGAAAAAAAAAAAAAAGTAATTTCATAAATTTAAAAAAAAAAAAAAAAAAAAAAGAGAATAAAGTTGTAGTATTTTGACAAAAGTGTGAGAATTTTCTAAGGAGAAAGTTGCTAAGAATTTTATGAGAAATACAGCAAAAAAAAAAAAAAATCTGGAGTTTTTATTTTATTGTTATAGCTATTTTTTAATTGAGCTATTTACATTTTATTTTACTGAGAACTAAGTTGTAGTGTGACAAGAGTTGGGATTTGATAAGGACAAGGTATCGTGGGAAAAAAGCCGCCATTTGTAATTGTGTGAGAATAACGCAATAATACAAGAAGTAAAAACTGTATATGAATAAAGTTGTAGTATTATGAGGAAAAAAGTAGCCATCAGTAGAAACGTCAGAATTTTACGAATATAGTAAAATAAGAAACATGTCTGAAATTTATGCTAATGAAGTCATCCGATTGTAATGAAAAAAAATTGTATAATTAGTATAATAAAAAAAAAGTAAAGTTGACAGTATATAATTAGAATGAGGAAAATAAAAATTTTAAATAAAAATTAAAAAAAAAAGAATGAGGAAAAAATATTTGATTTTGTAATAATAAAGTAATAGTAATAGAAAAACAGTAAGAGATTTATCCAAATAAAGATGTCATTTTATGATGAAAACAAATGAGGACAAAAATACATAATTTTGAAAGTTAAATAGCTATTGTAATAAAAGAAAAAAGTTAGGAATATATGCTAATATTGTACTTAAATAGTAATATTAGATAAAATACCTTTTTTTTTCAGAGTATAAAGAGTAAAAAAAGGATCATTTGAATGAGAATAGTCTGGCAAAAGTCTTAATTTGATGAAAAGAAAGCAGTTAGAGTTTTATAATATAGTAAAGTTGTACCCTGATGCAAACACATTTCTACAGAAAAAGGATTGAATGAATTCCGTTTGCAATTTATAAATTGCTGTTGGGACTTTACATTTGCCAAGAGCGTTTACCTGCTGGTTGCTTTTCTCGCAGCTCGTGTACGTACGCCTTCATATTTCAACCTCACACCTGTCCAATTATCACAGGAAGCGTATCCCGACTGACCAATCACAGCAGCGTCACCGGGGTGACCGATTGCGTGCACCAGACAGCCGGCCTCCTAATTGGCTCCTGCTACGACGTAGCCAATGGCGAGAGTATGCTTAACTGTGAGTATGTCACTTCAGAAGCTGTGAGTACGTCAGAAAATACATTTCTTTACATTCCCTTATGTACGTTTTGTCTTGTTTAACTCATTCACTGCCATAAATTCATTTAAAAAAGAAAAAAAGATAAAAAATTAGGCGCAACATGCAATTCATTTTTTTTATTGTAATTAATCGCATGACTTCACTAGTTAACTCACAATTAATCACAAATTTATATATCTGTTCTAAATGTACAAAAAAAATAATTCGAGGTTTTCATACGCATACTTAATACAAAAATACTAAACTAATAGAAATAGTTAAAATGAATTTTTGACGTTTATAGCCGTCAATGGCAGTGAATGAATAAAAAAAAGAAGAAGAAAAGATTATTAAAAATTTGGGGGTTATACAATTACATTTTTTTATTGTAATTAATCGCATGACTTCACTAGTTAACTCACGATTAATCACAAATTTATATATCTGTTCTAAATGTACAAAAAAAAATTTTTGAGGTTTTCATACGCATACTTAATACAAAAATACTAAACTAATAGAAATAGTTAAAATGAATTTTTGACGTTTATAGCCGTCAATGGCAGTGAATGAATGAAAAAAAAAAGAAGAAAAGATTATTACAAATTTGGGGGTCAGACAATTAAACTTCTCAATTGTAATTAATCACATGACTTCACTAGTTAACTCACAATTAATCACAAATTTTATATCTGTTCTAAATGTACCAAAAAAAATCTAGGTTTTTATACTCTTGTTAACAAAAGTGGAAAAAAATGTTAAACTAATAGAAATAGTTCAAATGAATTTTTGACGTCTATAGCCGTCAATGGCAGTGAATGAATAAAAAAAAAGAAGAAAAGATTATTAAAAATTTGGGGGTCAGACAATACATTTTTTAAATCATAATTAATCACATGACTTCACTAGTTAACTCACGATTAATCACACATTTTATATCTGTTCTATATCTTGTTATTTATATATTTATATCTGTAAATGTACAATAAACAATCTAGGTTTTTATACTCTTGTTAACAAAAGTGAAAAAAAATGTTAAACTAATAGAAATAGTTCAAATGATTTTTTGACGTCTATAGCCGTCAATGGCAGTGAACGAGTTAAAAACGTATAAAACTGGAGTTTCACTTGATTCCAATGGTGAAAATGAATTTGCAAGGAGTACGTAGCGTTACGAGCTCGCTCTCAATCTCCCCCGCTTGCTCTCCCCTGCAGTGTTCTCGCTGCCTGAGTGCCACTACCTGGCCTCTCTGACCTGGCCCCGAGCCCCCAGGATGCTTTGCTTCGCCGCGTGGACCACGGGGAGCGGCGACCACCGCTGGGTCAGCGGCGGGCGCGACCTCGTCGTGTGGGAGCAGCTCCCCGGCGCCGGGAAGCAGAGGTACGCCGCCGTCTTCCGGTCAATGATATTCCCTCATTTGCATATTCCTTTTTTTTCCCTGGCATTGCTAATTGCATTTGTTTAATGGGACATTTTAATTGCTTACGCACATCTGAGGGTCTCCGGAGTGCCTGCCCACCCATCAAGTGTGAAATTAAACTACCGAGTACTCCTTTTGTGAGCTCCCTGTCAGAAGATGTCACGGGTTCATTTAAATAATAGCGCACCCTAGACACGGCGTTTCTTCACCCGTGACTTGCCCCCGAAAAGCGAGTCATTTGACGCCCTGCCTAAAATGTTTTATAATTGCCGATGGTAATATTTCAAACTGTAAATATTCCACAAAATATGATATCCATCTCAGTGGTAGATGTTACAACTTTGAAGTAGCTCTTCATGTACTACTTTCCTAAAGCAGTCAACGTTGTAATTTGGCGGCAATATTTAGGGACTTTTTCACAAGCATATTCGAGCTTTTAATTTGCCAAAAGGTACGAGAGGGAGGAGTAATTGTTTAATTGTTGCGCCAGTCCCCCATAATATTTTGACATGACATCACAAATGATTGCAAATTATTTTGTGGAACTTCAACTTATGGCTGTCAGATGATTAAGCACTATTTGGCTACGCTGAACATCATGACGACAAAATACAAGCAATATGATTATCTTCAATATCAGTGACTCACCGACATCTTGCTCCGGCGGATTCCCACTCAGCGGTCGTCATGGTAACGCCAAAGCCCTACTTGAGTCGGCACACCCCGCAGTTGAGGGTCGTGGGGGGGGGGGGGCAAGTATCCCATTTGCATGAGACATAACAGTAAAAAAAAAACTGACTTACCACATAAACAATTTCAATCTACACTTGTAGCCCTTACTATCGCTAAAAAAAACAATTCTTGTTAACTGGAAAAATAAACAAACTCTGAATATCGACCAATGGTCTAACCTCCTCATAAATCACATTTTAATGGGAAAAATATCTGCCTCAAATAAAAACCAAATATCAAAATTTATAGAAACATGGTCTACGTAATATAGAATTTTTTAACCTAATTCCGGTTACTTAATTCTGTCTGTTAGCGAGAGCCACTACATCGTGATAACTTACATTGATGTTTCTGCATTTGGCAATTTATTATTATATTATATATATAAATATATATATATATATATATATATATATATATAAATATAATATTTTTTTTAATGGGCTTTAGGTGAACTGATGAATACACACGCTCGCTCGCACGCACACACACACGCACATACACATCCACATACATATATATATATATATATATATATATATATATATATATATGTGTGTATATGTATATATATTTAAAAAAATAATAATAATAAAAAAAAAACATTTATTAAATTTTTTTTTATTTATTTGTTTTTAAAAAAAAAAAGGAGAGCAATGATGATGTCAAATCGAATGAACAATACTGAGCTCTCCTGAAAAAAAAATGAAAAAAAAACAGTAAAAAAAAAAAATTTGATGGCGGACACCTGTGGCTCAAAAAAGCGCCACGTCATGAAAATCGTGATGATCTGACCTGTTATTTATTTTAGACCCGAATGAGGAAAACACATGTTGTGAAAATGAGCTAATATGCGACTTTAAACGCCAACAGGGGTGACATCACGGTGAAGAGAGACGTCCGGTTGGAAACGCCGCTGGAGTCCGAGGGGGACACGGAAGACGACGAGGAGACGGACGGTAAAAGACGCGCGCTTCTCCCGCCTCGCGGATTACAGCGTTAATTTTAGACGGCGCGCGTCGTGACAAATTCCTGTGGCCTCCTTGTTAAACTTAGAACACCTTGATGATGATGACGACGGCGGCGACGCGGGAGGAGACGAGGACGGCGCGGGGTCCGCCGGCTCGTGGTTACGTTGCGTCCTCCAGTGAGGAGCCGCGAAGGGAGAGCGGAGGCTGGATTGACTTTTGCGTGCTTCAAGGGACACAATTCACTTTTGGGGGGGGCTCACAAATGGCACAATTGGGACGGGAGTCATGACAGCGTAAAGAGGGGGAGAACTGCAATCAGGGTTGCTCCAAATGTGCTGGTGGAGTTTTTTTTGCATGTCATCATTTACATTATTTTTTTTTACATTTAATGTTGGGAAGCGTCAACCCAGGCTAACGTCCTGTTACTTGAGGAGCAAAATTTGCACCCACTCTCTATAAATATGACTTATCATATTCAGTTATTCATATTCAATACTGTGTTAATGAATAAATCTATTCGAATAACAGGCACATACGTGTACAATAATCTTGATATAAAGTAAACCCTGATAGATAAAGAAAGCAAGAAAACAAACACAAGGCCCCGATGCAAACACCATTTAAAAAAATTAATAATAAAAAAATCAAAACTGTTTCATAAATATTTAAATGAGTAAGACATCGCTTAAATATATTTTTTCTTTATGTATAAGCAAGCGTGACAGAATGGAGCAGTTTCTCTAATGCCTTGGCATGTGAGCCGCAGTCAGCTCATGATGTCACTCATTAGGCCACACCCCTTCATGGAAAACAGCCAATATTACAGTATGGAGAGTAACACTTTTCTCCTTCAAATAAACTGTGCTATTTTCTCTTTATTAAAAAGTCATTGACAAAATGAATGTTCAGGGGAGTCTGGGCAGATTAACGTCGTTTCAATTCATCCGAGTGGGACAATTGATCACGTCGCGGTAACACTATTGTTTACATCCGTGTTGTCACCGCCCACGTTTGACGCTGGCGGAGTAAACACTTGTCACCTGAAAGATACATAAAAAAATAAAAATAATTCAATCATCTTGGGAATTTGACACTTGTGACTCTTGCCTCCCTTTGTGTGTGATTGTTTAAATAAATCCTTCAAAACCCAAATTTGTATTTGGTCCCGTTTTCAAAACGCCGACCCGACCCGGCTTAAGCGGCCGCCGAGCATGTAAATGAATGTAAATTCAATTATACTCCATCTTCCCTCGGCTTTGTTTTTCCTCTAAAGCATCCTTGCAGTTATTATAATTGAAGTTTTTTTTTTTTTTTGTGCCCGCCCCCTCCTTCTCCTTCCTATGAAATGAGCTTATAAACATCACTTTGTGCCACGTCAAATGTGTTCCCTTTTAATTTAAAAACACACATAATTAGCATTTAAATCTCTCTCTGACAGTCTGCCTCGCTGTATTCCTCTCTCTCTCTCTCTCTCGGACTCAAAATGTCTCGGTCGCTAAGGCAACCAATGCACCCCCCACCCCCCCCCCCCCCCCCCTCCATCCCGCGCTGTGTATCTCCCCTTTTCTCCGCGCCTCATTCCCTCTTCCCACCCAGCAGAGGTAGGCACCGATCTGCGTCGGGAGCGCGTGAGTGACATTTGCTTGGCATCGGCGCGCTCCAGTAATAGATGAGAAGTTGGCTCAAAGTATCATTGCGAAGTATCGGCCGCGTGCGTGCGTGACGTGACGTGACGTGACGTCGCTAATGATGATTTATGGGTTTGGCCGTCAACGCATGCGACCGGTCCGGGTGTACTTTTTTTTTTGGGGGCGGCGCCGTTTATCGGGCGCAGATGTGCGAGAGCGTGCGGGACATAATTGAGCGTTCAAACTTGAGATGGCCCGAGGGAGCGAGTATATTTAGAAAAGATTAGAGAGCGGGATTTATGCCAATATTATCAACTGTGTGGATCGGAGATAGAGAGAAAAGCTGGACCCTCCCCCTTTTGTTTTCCTCTCTTTTGCTCGTCTTGTCTCATCTTCCAGAGATGATCGGCGCGCCGGCGTGTCAGTGAACACAGCGAAGCGATGGAGAGATGGTAAAAAGCGAGTTTCGGGTGCGAAAAGAAGGCAACTTGTCATTTTTTTTTTTTTTGGTCTTCTCCTCCTCCAGCTCCATCGCTCCTGTCGCACGACTGACCGCCCTGGTCTCCCTCGTCCTGGTCGCCCTGGTGACGCAGCCTTCCAGCTGTCACCGTGACGACGAGGGCGAGGAGCGGGCGGACGCCCTGGCCGTCCAGATGTCGGTCACCACCCAGGTGACGCCCACCCCGCTGTGGGCGGTGGTGTGGGGGCCCACGCAGCCGCTGGAGGACGAGACCTACCGCCTGCTCTCCAGCCAGGAGACCGAGCACCTGCGCCAGCACGGGAGCCAGCGGGAGGCCAGCACCGCCGCCGCCGCCGCCGCCGCCTCCGAGGACTGGCTGTACCCCGACGCCAGCACGCATCCCGAAGAGGAGGCGTCCCTGGGGTCGTGGGAGCGAGAGGGCGTGGAGGACGGGAAGGCCGAGCTGCAGGAAGGTGGGTGGCGCCGCATTGCCAGGAGGGCTCCTGGGAATTAACTGTCATGCGGGTGAAGGCTGCCCCCCCCCCCCCGACCCCCCCTCTTTCCATGCGAGCGCAGTCAGCTGCGTCTGGAAAGCCTCATAAAGTTGGCATCACTCACGGCGAGCAATCGGCCGCCGTCAAGATATGTGGAAGCCGCCGCGGGATGGCGTTTTTTTTTTGTTGTCTTTTTGCACATCCAATTTCATGTTCAGCTGCCCTCATTGATTTCTTCTTTTGTTCTTGGCGCAATTAGACACGGTCACGCTCTGACAATAGTGGCTGTGTGTGTGCGTGTGTTACAGTGGACCCTCAGTTCTACGTCACTGTGACCATCTCCACGCTGCTCATCCTCACCGCAATCATCATCACGGCAAAACTCTGGTAGGAACTTCCTCTTCTTATCGTCATGTCGGTCCGAGCATTTGGAACTTAAAGGGATACTTGACTCATTGAAAAGTTCATATTTTGTCCAGAATTAATTTGGTAACTTCATTATTTTTCATGAACAATTATTACCTTTAAAAAAAAAAAAAAAAATCAAAAATTCAATTTGCTGTCGACTATAAATGACATCACCTGTGCTGAGGAAGTAGATAACGACCAATCACGGCTCAGTTTACTGACCAAACCCAGAAAACAGGTGAGCCATGATTGGTCGTTATCTACTTCCTCAACACAGGTCATCTTCAGTCGACAGCAAGTGGAAAATTTGGTTTTTAAAGCTATTAACTCATTCACTGCCAATGACGGTTATAAACGTCAAAAATCCATTTTAACCATTTCTATTAGTTACAACATTTTTTTTCCCCACTTTTGTTAACCAAATTGAAAAAACTATAAAAACAACTTTTATTGTACATTTAGAACATAGAAAATTTGTGATGTGTGTAATCATGAGTTAACTAGCGAAGTCATGCGATAAATTACAATTAAAATTTTTAACCACCTGAAGCCCCGAATTTTTTATTATCTTTTCTTTTCTTTAAATTAATTCACTGCCATTGACGGCTATAAACGTCAAAAATTCATTTGAACTATTTCTATTAGTTTAAAATTTTTTCCCCACTTTTGTTAACAAAGTAAAAAAAAATATATATATTAAAAAAAACTTTTATTGTATATTTAGAACAGATATAAAATTTGTGATTAATTGTGAGTTAACTAGTGAAGTCATGCAATTAATTACAATCAAAAATTTTAACCACCTAAAACCCCGAATTTTTAATAATCTTTTCTTTTTTCTTTATTAATTCACTGCTATTGACGGCTATAAAAGTAAAAAAAATAATTTTAACTATTTCTATTAGTTTAAAAAAAAAATCACTTTTGTAAACAAGGGTATGAAAACTTAAATTTTTTTTATTGTACGTTTAGGAGAGATATAAAATTTGTGATTAATCGTGAGCTAATTAGTGGAGTCATGCGATTAATTATGATCATTTTTGAAAACTATCACTAATACTACTAATTAAAGAAATTTTAATTAAATACAGTACACCAAAAATGCTGATTATTAAAAGTATAATGGCTTTGCTTTGGCCAACTAATCAGGGGACAGAAAAATGATGACATCATCAAATGCCAGCCCTTGATGATGATCTTGAAATCTGATTGGTTAAAGGGATATTTGACTCACTGAGCCATTTCTCGTAGTAAAAAAGTTCATATTTTGTCCAGAACTAATTTGATAACTTTATTATTTTTCATGCACAATTAATACCTTTAAAATACATTTTCCCACTTGCTGTCGACTGATGATGACATCACTTGTGCTGAGGAAGTAGGTAACGACCACCTGTTTTCTGGATTTAGTCAGTCGTTATCTACTTCCTTGGCACAGGTGATGTCATCTTCAGTTGACAGCAAATTGAACCTTTTGCTTTTTTTTAAAGGTAATAATTGTTCATGAAAAATAATGAAGTCACCAAATTCATTCTGGACAAAATATGAACGTTTTGCTGTTAAAAATGACTCAACGAATCAAGTATCCCTTTAAAGAAACAATCTCATTGCTAATGTAGTTTAAGTTACATCGACCGGCACTGTGGAGGGGTGAAGGCCCTGGGCAGATTACATTGACATGGCAATGATTGGACAAACAAAAAAAAAATCATAGAGAAATATTGTTAAATGTTTCAGCCCGGATTGCATCGCATGGCCAAAACAAAGGACGGTTTTAAAGTAATGAGCAGATCGGTAAGAGGTTCAATGGGATATTCTTGGCCCCTTAAAGCAATAATGTGCCGCAGTGCCTTGCAGGATGAACACAGGATCAATTTGTAATTCACGCAGTTAACATTTCCCAAGGTTCTATACGGTACACAAGAAGGCAGCCATTCTATTTTTTTTTTTTTTGCCACATGGATGTTAATGATGACAAAATATGAGGGTAGTTTGTGTCACAGTAATTGCTTGTTCAAGTTTAATGGTTGGCTAAGTTGCATGAGATTTTGAGATTATGAACAGTGCGCGACCAGCTAGTTAGCGCCACCTACATTTACTGCCGTACGTGCTGTTTTTCAATGGATTGTTTGTGCAGTGGAAAAAAGATAGTACAGTACTGTAATGTCCTCTCAAGTGGGCAAGGAGAGCTGCTTTCTTTACATTATTTTGTCCTTAAGTATTCATTTATGGAGGGGTGTTTGAATTTCAGTTTTATTTTTTATTATATATTATTTAATTTTTTTCCATTAAAAACATTTTTATATTGTTTTTTGTGTGTGGCTAGAACAAATGAATGGATTTTTTCCCCCAGAGAATTTCAATTCAGAAAACTAATTTGATATGCGCAAAGTACATTGACCAGAAAATAACATTTTATTCATATTATATTTTTTAATTACCGGTAATCGGTTAGCGGAATTTTGTTCTGCCAAATATCGGGATCGCCACCGGCCTCGAAAAAAAATCCATAATGGTGGGATTTTACGACAGCATTTGTGTATGTAAGTAACTCATTTGCTCCCAAAAACATATAAATATGTTCTATTTTAAATGTTTTAAGTGTCCCAAAGACGTATTTATACGTTTGTGTTTTTTTTGGGGGGGGGGGGGGGGGTAGAGCATACAGGAAGTTTTGATGCAGCCTCTCATCTGCAGAGAACGGGTGAAGCAATGGTAGTTATTACACAAACGACCAGCAGGTGGCAGCAGAGTATAAGAGATCAACCAGGGCTATGTTGCAAACAAGCTCATTTACCCACAGTTCCAAAAAGATTTGTGAATAATGATGAATACTAATGCTAATTGCAGCAAAACGGAAACAGATAGAATTTTTTTCCCTGATGAAAGAAGAGACTCTAATCTTTCTTTTGGTAGATTCTATGTTTTTATAGCAATAGAACACAATATTCTGCGGACTTTGCAAAATCAGTCAAAATGCAGTCAAACAGCCGGGAGCGAAGGGGGTTGCTTCAGTGCAAATGGCTGCCAGTGAATAAGTTAATAAGCTTTGCATGGAGCCAGGTACTCGGAGATCAGATATCGAATACGTTGCCGTACAGACGATTGCTCGTGTTGGTTACGAGGAAGTTCGAAACGAGGATGAAGTTTGTCCAAATGTGAATTTGAAGCCATCGCCCACAGCGGTGCAGGATCACAGAACGCTGGACCCGCTCTTTGGACTTGCCACTTATCCAGCCGACATGTGTTTGGAGGAAGCCGGCGCAAGGGGGAAAAGATCCAAACTAAGCTGTCAAGGCTGTTTCCATCCGTTCTCGCCCTCTAATGAACTCCACGGCTGACCTTGTTTCCTCTGTGGCTTTTTGCCTTCAACGCAGGAGGCTGAGGAGTTAAGACACGAGTGGGAGCTCGGCGCCGAGCTGCTGTCAGCCCCGCGCGCAGGAAGATCGTGCTATTCCGCGCGGAAAGATGTCAGCAGAAAGCCCATGTGTTTGTTTGCCTTTCATTTAGAGACTCCTTTTTTGTACTCTTATTCATTTCATGTTAGTAGAAAATACAGCGATGCCTTCAGATACGACAAAGTTGTACTTTGCATAAACTGTGCTGCTGCTGCTCACCTTGGCCACTTGGGGGCAGCATACGTCCTAGTTCCTCTTAGCTCATTTCATCTCCTTGCAGAGGATAAACACATGACTGAGTATTTGAATGCGAAAATTTGTTAAGTTAAGCTAGCAGACTAAAAGGCTAAGCCACAACTTGTACACGTTAAGTTTAACAAACCTTAATCTATTTTTTTTTTTTTAAAGAATTGAAATGCAAAAGGTGTGCTTATTATGAAATCAATTGAATTGAGTTGATTGTCGCTAGTAGTGGACAAATGATGCTTCAATTCAGAGGTGGCAAATCCAGGTTCCCTAGCTAGCTTCCATGGTGCTCGTTTATCTGCTAGGGAGCTAGCTAAGTAGCACGTGAAGCTAAAGCCAAACTGGGGGATGCTAGCTCCCTAGCTAGCTTCTATGGTGCTTGTTTACCTGCTAGGGAGCTAGCTAGCTAGCGCATGGAGCTACAACCCAACTGTGGGATGAATGCTAGCTCACTAGCTCACTGCCATGGTGCTCGTTTACCTGCTAGGGAGCTAGCTAGCTAGCACCTGGATCTAAAGCCAAACTGTGGGATGCTAGCTTCCTAGCTAGCTCCCATGGTGCTTGTTTACCTGCTAGGGAGCTAGCTAGCAAGCACCTGGATCTAAAGCCAAACTGGGGGATGCTAGCTCCCTAGCTAGCTCCTATGGTGCTTGTTTACCTGCTAGGGAGCTAGCTAGCTAGCACATGGAGCTACAACCCAACTGTGGGATGAATGCTAGCTCACTAGCTCACTGCCATGGTGCTCGTTTACCTGCTAGGGAGCTAGCTAGCTAGCACCTGGATCTAAAGCCAAACTGTGGGATGCTAGCTTCCTAGCTAGCTCCCATGGTGCTTGTTTACCTGCTAGGGAGCTAGCTAGCAAGCACCTGGATCTAAAGCCAAACTGTGGGATGCTAGCTCCCTAGCTAGCTCCCATGGTGCTCGTTTACCTGCTAGGGCGCTAGCTAGCTAGTTAGCTAGCATCATTGGTTAAAGCCAATCTGTGGCAGGATTTTTACTTTCTGGACTTGGATTTGCCACCTGTGTGCTTCATTTTGACTCCCCTACGGCAGCAGAAACGTACATTTATTTATATTTAAACCAAGAGCACCATCTAGAGGGTTAAAAAAAAAAAGGATTTTCTCAAACTGTGTTCATCCCCCGTTTAACATAAATTCTTCCCCGTGTGTAAATTGTCTCTAATCATAGATGACACACATATAGAGAAAATGCCACTATTGGGCCACCCTGTTGCTAACCAAATCAGCAGCACCCGCCAGATCAATGAAAGTCGTGCCGTGTAGCTTTTCCGTCTTCCTATCGCCACTTGAGGTTCAAATCACAAAGAAGCGCCGCAACGTTTACCTGTATTGATAACACTTTTAAAGATTTGCTTTCACTCTTAAAAAATGTTCATATTCCAGCTGCCATCACGCGGCTAATACACGGGCCGGCCGTGGCTAATATACGGCGCCGGCCGAAAGTGGCCATTAGCGGGAAATGGGCGACTCATCCAGATGATCTAGTGCCGCACTTGCACGCTTTGCTGATCAGACCAATAATGTCAAGTTGATTTGACCGCCGGCTCTTCCCGCGCCTTGTTTTCCCGCGCCTTGTTTTCCCGCGTCTTCCCCCGTCATGCGTTTTCTCTTCTTTTATGTCGCTTATTTATGCCTTCGCTCGCCGTCTCCTGACTGCTAATCGTAATTTTTCACTTCCGCGCCTGGAAACGCCATCATTTGCTCCACTTCATATTCCCTTTTCGTTCGCTCAGATTTGCCCTCACAGTTGTCTTAAATGATCAAAACCTCCCTCGTCCCACTCGTCCCGCTCGGGCCTCGGTTGGCCTGGTGGGGATTTGCTTTCTTGCTCTCAATACCTGTGCCCCCCCTTCCCGCCCCCGCACTTCTTTCCTTCGGGTTCTTGGCTTTCTATCGGTATTGTAATTGCGTCTGCCTGCCTTTAATGCGGTCGTCTTTGCATCTTATCTGCGACACCTTGTCTCCTTTGTGTCCCGGTGCTGCCAGCGTGGCTGCAGTTTAATCCTCCGGTTTTCCTGCGAGCTGCTTCGCGGTTAACAAAAAAGGAAAAGAAAAAAAAAAACGCTGCTCTTCAGTCAGAAATGTTTCAGTCATGTTTCGGGTGTTCTTGTTGTTTTTATCTGTGGTTGGTGTTTTTTGTCTTGTGTTCCTGGTTTCTTCCCTTGTCTCGTTATGTCGAACCACGTCCACCTGTGTGTGCGTCCTCCCTTCCCCAGGTGTGCCTCATTAGTGTTGGTGTATTTAGTCGGTTGTGTTTGTCCAGTCGTGGTGGCTGCATTGTCATGTGTGGAAGTTCGTGCGTCAAGTCTTCACCACAGCCAAGTCATCATGGCCACGGTAAACGACCACCATGGGAGCTAGCTAGCTAGCGAGCTAGCATCCCACAGTTTGGCTTTAGCTCTAGGTGCTTGCTAGCTAGCTCCCTAGCAGGTAAACAAGCACCATGGGAGCTAGCTAGGAAGCTAGCATCCCACAGTTTAGGTTTAGCTCCAGGTGCTAGCTAGCTAGCTCCCTCGTCACAGCTAACCAAGCCGTCCTCGTCACAAAAAAACCAAGCCATCCTCGTCACAGCTAACCAAGCCGTCCTCGTCACAAAAAAACAAGCCGTCCTCGTCACAAAAAAACAAGCCGTCCTCGTCACAAAAAACCAAGCCGTCCTCGCCACAGCTAACCAAGCCGTCCTCGCCACAGCTAACCAAGCCGTCCTCGTCACAAAAAAACAAGCCGTCCTCGTCACAAAAAAACCAAGCCATCCTCGTCACAAAAAACCAAGCCATCCTTGTCACAAAAAACCAAGCCATCCTCGTCACAGCAAACCAAGCCGTCCTCGTCACAGCAAACCAAGCCGTCCTCGTCACAGCTAACCAAGCCGTCCTCGTCACAGCTAACCAAGCCGTCCTCGTCACAAAAAAACAAGCCATCCTCGTCACAAAAAACCAAGCCATCCTCGTCACAAAAAACCAAGCCATCCTCGTCACAAAAAACAAGCCATCCTCGTCACAAAAAAACAAGCCATCCTCGTCACAAAAAAACAAGCCATCCTCGTCACAGCTAACCAAGCCGTCCTCGTCACAGCTAACCAAGCCGTCCTCGTCACAGCTAACCAAGCCGTCCTCGTCACAAAAAACCAAGCCATCCTCTTCACAAAAAAACAAGCCATCCTCGTCACAGCAAACCAAGCCATCCTCGTCACAAAAAACCAAGCCATCCTCGTCACAAAAAAACAAGCCATCCTCGTCACAGCTAACCAAGCCGTCCTCGTCACAGCTAACCAAGCCGTCCTCGTCACAGCTAACCAAGCCGTCCTCGTCACAAAAAACCAAGCCATCCTCTTCACAAAAAACCAAGCCGTCCTCGTCACAGCTAACCAAGCCGTCCTCGTCACAGCTAACCAAGCCGTCCTCGTCACAAAAAAACAAGCCATCCTCGTCACAAAAAAACAAGCCATCCTCGTCACAAAAAACCAAGCCATCCTCGTCACAAAAAACAAGCCATCCTCGTCACAAAAAAACAAGCCATCCTCGTCACAAAAAAACAAGCCATCCTCGTCACAGCTAACCAAGCCGTCCTCGTCACAGCTAACCAAGCCGTCCTCGTCACAGCTAACCAAGCCGTCCTCGTCACAAAAAACCAAGCCATCCTCTTCACAAAAAAACAAGCCATCCTCGTCACAGCAAACCAAGCCATCCTCGTCACAAAAAACCAAGCCATCCTCGTCACAAAAAAACAAGCCATCCTCGTCACAGCTAACCAAGCCGTCCTCGTCACAGCTAACCAAGCCGTCCTCGTCACAGCTAACCAAGCCGTCCTCGTCACAAAAAACCAAGCCATCCTCTTCACAAAAAACCAAGCCATCCTCGTCACAGCAAACCAAGCCATCCTCGTCACAAAAAACCAAGCCATCCTCGTCACAAAAAAACAAGCCATCCTCGTCACAGCTAACCAAGCCGTCCTCGTCACAGCTAACCAAGCCGTCCTCGTCACAGCTAACCAAGCCGTCCTCGTCACAAAAAAACAAGCCGTCCTCGTCACAGCTAACCAAGCCGTCCTCGTCACAAAAAACCAAGCCATCCTCGTCACAGCGAACCAAGCCATCCTCGTCACAGCCAAGTAGCCATTGTCCCAGCCAAGTAGCCTTCATCACAGCCAGGTCATCATGGCCACAGCCAAGCCGTCCTCGTCACAGACAAGTCATCATGGCCACAGCCAAGCCGTCCTCGTCACAGACAAGTAGCCATAGCCCCAGCCAAGTCAAGTCAAGGCACATCAGGTCCCGTCACGTCACGCTCGTTCCAATCATGACGACCATTTCACTCACGTCCCCGTCCAGTCATGATTGTCTGCTCACCTTTCTCCCTACCTTTCATTAAAGTTCCTCATATTGCACTTGATTCCCGCATTTGGGTCCGCCATCCCTCAACCACTCGCGTCCATCATGACAAGACAGAACCTAACTGTTGCTTCTCGAATTAGCCTCGGCCGTGACCTTTATTCAAACTGCAGGCGAGGTAGCACATTGTGAAGCGTGATGGACTGGCTGGCGCTCGGGTGTCATAAATGTGTAAATAACGCCATGTGTTGGATGGGAGGAAGGGGGGGTGGTGGGGGGGGGTCGGTGCAGATGGACTGAAACGATAGCGTAGAGTGGAAAGTGGCCAGCGTCCATCTGAGTGTGATTACAGAAGAGCGGCATATCAGCGCAGAGTTGTTTTGCAGGCGCTAAAAATGGTTGGCGTGATGAAGTCAAGCTTGACGGAGGCTGACGACAGGACAGGTGTTGCCGAGGTCGGATGAGGACAAAGGATTGCTTTTGTGGAGAACATACAGCTCGGTTATGGATTCTGAAAGGAATCCTTTGGCGTTTTTTTTTTTTTTTTACAAATTCTGGCCCCATTAGTTCATCATCTCAAACCAATTATTAACTAGGGGTGTCAGGCCATTACAATTTTTAATCCTAATTAATTGCATGACTTCAATTGTTTACTCACGGTTAATTGCCTCTTTTATATCTGTTCTAAATGTACAATAAAAAAAAAAAAATTCTTATTCTTAACATAAAAGTGGTAGTTAGTGGTTAGTGGTTAAGACTGGTTTAGTAGTATGTTTAGGGGACACTTAGTTACTGGGTTAGAGTAGGTTTTGTGACATTGTCTCGGTTAGTGGGTTCAGTGACGATTATTTCAGGAATCGATTAATCTGTCAATTATTTTTTTCGATTAATCGGATGACCCAAAAAAAGTTTACATTTCCATCGCTTTTTTCAAAATCAGGACAATATTTTTCAATCGACAGGAGCACAACCATTACATTAAGTGATTCTGTTTTGGTCTATAATGTGAGAAAATATTTTTGGGATTGTTTCAGTAAAGTTAAAGTCATTTTTACAGAAATCGGAGAATATTTACTGTTGATTGGCAGAAATTGTGAGAATTTGGAAATATAAGATATTTAAACGATTCATTGACTACTATAATAATTATCTATTAACTTTATCATTGAGGAATCGATTAATTGTTGTGCCTCTAGTACAGGTTTGATTCAGTAGTTCAGGTTAATGTGGGGTTTAGTGGCACGGTTACTACGGCAGAGTTGAGATTCAGGTAGGGTTGAGTTTATGAGCATCCGTATTAGCATTCCAAATGTCACACGATGCAGGAGAGAAACCATTCGCAGGCGCCAGTCGCAAGCAGAAGCGGATTGCAACCGCGACGTGAACATCAGAGATGATGATTTGTTTTGAGCCGCGACAGTCTTGTGACAGCTTTAATCCTAGCATGTCGGAATCTATCAATACATCAGGAACAAACAACAAAGTGAGAGCCAAGTTAATATTTGTGATTGACAATCTTGTCAAACCCCCCCCCATCAAGAAAAACAAGAAGTATTGAAACATCAAGTGCGCATGTTGTTCTCTGTATGTAAAAAGCTGCTTGACTTTTCGCCTGCTTCCTCGTTTGAGGATTATTCTGCTGTGGTTCAAAGAATTGAATTTGTCCGTGGAGCACATTGCAGCATCTTTTCATGCAAACTCGCAAAGCCTGTGATGTCATCGCCCATCGTGCATTGCACAGGTGTTGAGGCAGCTGCCACTTTCAGTGCATTTCCTCGCTGTTTTCGGCCGCTGCAGGCACAAGCGACACTTACTGCGATATGCTTTGTGGATTAAGGTTTTCATATCTTGGGTCTCATATATACAGGCAAGGAGTTTTTGTGTGTGTAGAAATGCACACCTTCGCTTTCAAGTAGACAGGTCTTTCCAGAGTATCAACACTCCCAAGAAGCAATGAACTTAAAGACATAAAAAGTCATCCATTTTGGCTATTTCAGGTTCATTTTTGTTTTTTCGTCTTTTTGAGGAATAGAGTTTTTGGAAAGAAAATAATTTGCATTCAATTCTAAAAAGAAACTTGTTCGAAAGGTTTTTTTGTCTGATGACAACACAAGTCAGGTCTCATCCAATTGTTGCCAATTTTTAAGAGAATTTACTGAAAATGCGCAAACCGGACATGCGACTTACGCCCGTTTCCATCTGTTCTTCTTTTGTGAATTTTGAGAAGGGACTCCGCCGCTGTAGGGGGCAGTATACACCATGTGATCCATCAGTAATTTAAAAGAAGAAGAAGACCAGGAAGTGACTGCAATTTTGTAATTCTTGATAAACGGTAGCGTTTCTCTGCTGTTTTCCATCTAAAATAGCATTAATATTCACTTTTTAAATTAATTCCAAAATGATTTCAATTTTGTTGTCACCCCAAACATACCTTACTTTACTTTTTTATACGCAAAATCCACCCCCTCTAAGCGTAAAAGCTTTTTTGGGCAAATTTTAGGCCCTTTTTTGAATTTCTAGCATTTCCATTCAGTTTTTAATTTTTGCATTTGTTGAAAATTCAAATAAAAATGGGTGGATGGAAATCCAACTACAGGTGAACACGAAATTGTGGATAAATTAAAGTTCATGTTTTCTTTTTGTGTGTGAACATATCACGACCGTCAAGTATGAAACACAACATTTGAAAATCTTGCATGTGCTGAAGTTCCCACCCTCAAAAGATTCACCCCCCCCCCCCCATTGTGTTGTATTGATATAAAAACATGAACCTACCAAAAGAGATATTAGACACTCTTCTTTCCTCAGGGAAAAAAGTACATTTCTATCCGTTTCCATTTTGTAGCAATTAGCATCAGAATATAGCTAACTTCCATCATTATTCACAAATCTGTTTAAAACAGTGGGGGAAAGAGCTTTTTTCAACATGACCCTGGTTGATCTCCTTTGCTCTGCAGCCACCTGCTGGTCGTTTGTGTCATAACTACCACTTCTTCAACCGATATTTGCAGTTGAGAGGCTGCATCAAAAAGCCTTCTGTATAGCATACTCACCAAAAAAAAAAAAACATAACGTATAAATACGTCTTTGGGACCTAATTATTAACTCTTTGACTGCCAGACGTTTTCAGAAAAGGGATGCCGTGGGTGCCAGCCGATTTAAGCATTTTTGACTCATCTTTCAAGGTCCACAGAAAATTATGTGTTTGGACTATGGAAACACACATACTATCAAATGAAAGATTGGACTCTCATCTTTCATCAGAAAAAAAAGTTTGTTTCTACTTTATTCCGTTTTTCCGTAATCAACAATAGAAAATGGTTAGTTTCACCTCTGTTTTGAAAAAAAAAAAAAACCGTCTTTTAACGTCTTTGGCACTCCTCCATATGATTTTACTAAACGTTATTTAACGTTTTTGGCAGTCAAAGAGTTAATCAATCATATTTAAACATTAAAATAGAACATATGTATACATTTTTGGGAGCAAATGAGTTAAAGTCATGTTCCGGTACAGACGCATGTTTGCTGCAAAGGCATGTATAACTAATTATTGGGGGGATATTTGCAGCGACGTATTTAGAATGTGCGGAAAGTCTGACGGTGCCGTCGCAAGCCCAGCCCGCCATTTCTCGCACCTCCCAACAGTCACGTTAAGTGGCATTAAAAAACAAAGGATGTCTTCTAGAAAGCCAACAAAACTCTCCCACAATAATTCACCTCCTTTTACTAGCAAAGCTAGCAAAGCTCAACCCCTCCCCGATTGACTCGGCGCCTCCCACTTCTCTTCCCACGGACATTGTTTTTAACGAGTCCAATGAGGGCGACTAATCCCCTCCCGCATTGGCAGCGTTAATGCGTTTGCCGATGTGAAAATGACTCGGCCGCTCCCGACGCTCTCTCCCTTGTCGTTTTCTCGCCTCGTCCTCCTCACCCAGTGGTGGCCACGGGGCTACATTTACAACCCAAATGATCATAATTGGTCCAAGAAATTGGATTCATTTATTCGGAATCAGTTGTGCTGGTCTAACTTAAAATTTTATTTTTTTTTTACTCATTCAATCCCCAAAACGTATAATACGGCTTAAAGCAATGACAGTTATTACGAAAAACGGCCAGCAGGTGGCAGCAGAGTATAAGAGATCAACTATTGGGAGCTGCACACACCTCTCACTGTCTCAATCGTGACTATGCAAAGTTGCCACATAGCTGGAGGGGAGTCCAATCGCAATCAACTCTTCTTACTACAGTCTTTCAACAGCTCATCTGTGGAAATTTTGTTTCGCTGGAGAGTAAGATGTGGTGAAAAAATGTCTAATGGAATCAGTATGCTAATTTTAGCTTTAATTAGCATAATATTTGAAAAACAAATATATATATATATATATATATATATATATATATATATATATATATATTTGTTTTTCAAATTGTTCCCCAGTGTTATAAAATAAAAACAAAAAATGTTAAAAAATTACAATAAATAATTTTCAAAATACTGTATTACGTTACTTTTCAATCAGTTGGTCAGAACAAGCCAAAATGGACTGACCTACAATATATTCCAACCTCAATTCTGTTCCTATACGTATAGATGTCCAATCAGATGACATCATGTACGTGTTGCTATGGCAATCTAATCTGCCCTTATTTTTAATTAGTCGTGCTGGCTGCTGCAATTCAAACTATACTAGCAATGTTTCCAATCAGATTTCAAATTTGTCCCGGCACTCAATGATGACATCAGCACGTTTCCATCCTCTCATTGGTCGGTCACAGCAATTATTAAAAATGATTTATTCAGCATCTCTGGTGAGGATTACGCATTCATTTTTGTTTGTTTATGCTATGCTAAGTAGATAAATATTGATTCGGTAATGCTGTAGATAATATGTGACAGTTGTGTGCTATTCTTTTTCTTTTTTTAAATAGTATTTTCTGTTATTGTGACCCGATAGTGATGGTATTAATACATAGGGACGTAACGATAACGGCAATATCGTGATATCATGATATTAAAACTGCCACAATATTTTCATTGTCATGTCACCATATTAAAAGCAGCTGTTAAAAAAGTCAGATTGATTTCCATATGTGCCGGTCTAGCACCCTCTGGTGGCTAGTTTTTTTCAGTGCAGTTTAATTTTCATAAGGGATGTTTTGGCCCTTCTATGTTTAAAATCCACGTTAATCGTCACGTAATACGCTTGTGAGCGAAAACTGTGTTTTGTGACCTCATCCGTCCGCTTGAACGTCCCTCATCCTCAATGGTGCTCATTCTCCTTTCTTCGCCCGCATCCATCCATCCATCCCTCACAGTTACGATCGCAGCTGTTCCCGGCATCCGCCCCCGCTGTCCCGCGGCGTGGCCCCGCCCCTCTCCCGCGCGCTCCCGTGCTCCCTGGCGTCGGAGGAGAGCCGGCAGACGCTGCACAGCACCTCCTCCTCCTTCGCCGACCGGGAGAGGTAAGGACCCGCTTAAGAAAAGTGTGCGGCGCCGCGTACTGTAATTGGACGGCAGCGCTCGCGTTCTCCGAGGAGCGTTCAGCCCGGGAGCGTTGACAAGTATTTTGTTTTGTTTTTTTCGTGATGAGTCACTCTGGGGCCCCCCTGTGAAAAGGCCACCATCCGCAGAATGATGCTTGTGTTCAAGGGTATTTAGAGTTAATCTCAATAAGGATAATTATAGTGCTGCACTTCTCCTTCTCGGTCCCTTGTGATGCAGCTTGAGTAGTTTGGGAGTGCGTTCCATCTTCAGCTTCAGGCCTCTCCGTTCCACTTTACACAGACTTCTGTTTTAGTTTTTTTAAACACTTCTTTCTTGTCTTGTCTCCTGTGTCAGGATCCCGGTCGTGAACCTCTGAAGTGGCTCTTTTTCCATATGGCGAACACTTCTAACGGAGCCTCCAGAATTTTTGGGGGTCTCCCCCGCCTGCAGCAGCGTTTTTCATTTTCTCCCAAACTGTGAAATACGTTCAGGGACCGCAGGTATTCAAGCCGCCGCGCAAACTCCTCGGCTTCCCTGAGGTCTTAAAACCTAAACTCATCACGGCCGCCTCTTTCTTTCCTTCCTTCCTTCCTTCCTTCCTTTCCCGCGTGCTCGGCGTAAATATCCTCTGCGTGGCTGTCACGGGCCCCGAGCGGTGCCAAGCGCGAGCCCGCCGTGACGAATTGGCAAACAAACAATTTAACAGCCGTGCAGCATCCCGTTTGAGGGCCCAATCTCGCTCCCTGCGCTTCCAGTCGCACAACTACACGTCGCAAGGCGCTTCGCTATTCTCACACCACAAACAAAACAAAACTAAATCACGTTTTCTTGCTTGTAAAATGGCGGGTGTCAATGTCATTTTCATCACAGGTCACATACAGTCGTAGTTAGGATTTCCAATGGAGGGCGGTTATGAGTGTGAAAAGTAAATTTATGACATATTACGTGTGCACAATTGCCGCTGCAGTTTGATTGGTGTTACATTGGTGCCTTGAGATACGAAAATCATAGATTTTTTTTGCTTTTCAACAACTCTAATACTCACAGGCATACTGTATATTCTTTTTTTTTTCTCTATGAAAATCTTCTTCCTTTGTATGACTCATACTGCAATGAATTAATCTTGATGCACAAACTAATTCTTTAGAGTTAATTACTGTATGGTATAACTATATTTCTGTACAAATTATATGATAACCATAAAACATGTTACAAAAATGGGAAGTTGGAACGGATTAATGGCCTTTCCATTCATTTCAATGGGTGAAAATGATTTGACATATTAATTAATTTTTTTAATTTTTTTTAAATTAAGAGCGTAGACATGGAACAAATTAAACTCGTATCTCAAGGTACAATTGTATATTATATTAACAACAAAATACATTGGAAATCAAAAGTCACTTGGCGAAAATATTCAAGTAGAAGGAGCCAAAAGACTACCAGTAATTGGTGGTTTTGTAATTTTCTATAAATGCCATTTGTCCAAGTGAAGACCCTCAACTCACTTCAAAATAGGGCTGCAAATACTTTTTTTTTTTTTCTCAATAATCTATCTGGAGCTGACAAATATTAATTTCATACCATTCAGATGGTATCACCTTGGCTGAGCACAAAAACAGTGAGTAGAAAACTTCTTCAGGGAGTAACGGAGAGAGAAAAACAAAATCTGTGCAATTGTGAAGACCGAACCGCAAATACGCAGATGGCTTCCCAATATTTGTTATTAAGTGAATAAAAATGTCAATTTCAGTCCAGATTTTCTGCAAGCATCCACTTCGCAAGAAACAAAGTAAGACATTGTTTGCTTTAGTGGGCCCCAAAACGTGAAGCGAGGGGCCGCATCTGGCCCTCGGGCCCTGATTTTGACACCCGTGTTCATCTCCGAACAAGGATTGGCATATTTCACAAATCTGTTTGGCGGAGCTGCAGCCAATGTGTTTAACATGTCACGCTCTAAAAATGCACTCCCGCTTCAAGCCTCGGAAAAATGCTAATTCTTTGTATGTGTGTGTGTGTGTGTGTTTTTTTTTTTTTTTCCTGCTGGTTTTCCTCATGATTTGTTTCCTTAATTATTTAGCAGTCACCTCTTTGTTCACACTGGGATGCGATGAGCAACGCTTACTCTTCTTCAAAATATCCATCACCTGACTGGCTATTGGAGCAACCAATCCCAATGGTGTTTTTTTTTGTGCGTCTTTGTGTTCGCTTGACAACACTGACAGATTTATGTCGTCATGGACAGCCAAGAACTACCGCAACAAGGCAAGGTGGATTTTTATTTTTTTTTGACAGGCATTGCATTGTGGAAATAAGAACCATCATCTGCCTTCACATCTAATCACTGTTCATCATTGGAAAGCGGCACCAAAGGAACTTTCAAGGGAACGTTCATGTCGCCCGCCTCATAACAATCAAATGTATTATTCATAAATGTCTATTTTATCTATCGGCTTGTGACGTCTTCTAGAACCTCGCAAAGACGCGTGTCAGTTTGTCTTCGATGAAACTTTTCTAAGCAGCTTTCAGATGGCATGTGGACGAAAGTATTGAGACACTAGGCCATTTTCAAATGTGGTATTGCGCAAGGTCCACGTTTACTAGTACGCATTTTTCCCCCCGCCAGGACTGGCCATCAGGAATTTCCTGAACAGCTGGTCCATTTTTGGGCTAATCGCCCTCACCCCGGTACATTTTCGGGGAGGTCAAATCCCCCACATTGACGGATAGGTTTACATCTCCGTTGAACATTTTCCTGGATGTACGAATTTTGTTCACAGCCCATTCCTGGTCCTCACTATTTTTTCTCTCTCCAAATTTTAATACATAACACGATTAAAAAAAATTCAATATTTATATATATATTTTTTACATAATACAATGAATTTTATTTTATTTTTTTCAAATTTTAATACATAACAGGATTACATTTTTTTTCTCCCCAAATTTTATTGCGTAACACGATTACTTTTTTCAAATTGCATTACATAATAAGATTGCACTTTTTATTTTATTCAAATGTTAATACATAACGATTACAATTTTTTTCTAATTACATAATTCGATTACATTTTTTGTTTTTTCAAATTTTAATACATAACAATTTTTTATTATTATTACATATGATTTTAAAAAATTACTTCACATTTTAATACATAACACGATTACATTTCCCCCCCAAATTGTAACTCATCAATTGTCGCTTAATTGTCTTACTAATGAGGAAAAAGAGCATACTAGTACGTGAACCCTAATCTGGCTATCAAGGTTATGGAATAAATGCTGCTGTCCCAATACTTTTGCCCTCATGCCGTTTCTTCCACTACAAGCGTCGTGCTGGTGACGTCATGCGTGGCTCGTGATCCAGTCTTGTGATTTTTAGTACAACTCCTGTAGGACTATGGTCTTTCTGTACCATGCAAGTTCAATAAAGACAACACTAGTGTTTTAAACTGTGTGTCTACCCACTTCATTTTTCAGTCCATTTTGCGTCTACCCACTTGTGAATCCGCATGGATGTGCAATTTTTGCGCACCATTCAGCCATGACCACTGATCAGTATATATTACTGGACCAACTCAGCCAGAGCCGGCCGGGCTGTGCTATCGGCTATCCAGTCATATATACAGATCAGTGGATTAAAAGTTGATTAAAAATAATTCAAATAATTAAAAAAAAGATTCAAATAATAATAAAAAAAAGATTAAAATCACAAAAATAATTACAATTTAAAAAAATAAGAAAAGATTAAAAATAAAAAATAATTTAAATAAAAGATTATTAAAAATTTAAAAAAAAATAATTAAAATATTTTGTTAAATAGAAAATATTATTATTATTTTTTTTTTAAATAAAATAGATTATTAAAAATTAGGGACATCAGGCAATTAAAATTTGTAATCATAAATAATTGCATGATTTCACTAGTTAACTCACGATTGATCAAAAATTTTACATCTGTTCTAAATATACAATTAAAAAAATGGCAGTGAATGAGTTAATGTTATAGTAGATAACATAGTCACGTTTACTTCACAATAAATTCCTTTTAAATTACAAACTGCTCCTAATTCATTCATGGTCATTTTATTATTGTGCATAATTACAAATGATGTTTTTTTTTGTCACCGTCTCCAAAACAGGGCGTTTTTCTAGAAGCGGGGGGAAAAAAAAGGAGGTAAAATTTATAGTATAGCCAATTCTCCAGTGACCGCTGCACCACTGGCAAAAGCAAAACTCTATTTGAATAGCCAGCCTGCGTTCTAGCACCTTCAAGCAAAAAATGTGGAGTAGTTGATTGATTTTGCAGCTTTGAAACAAATCCCGCGGCACGTGTCAATCACGGCAACCGCCAAAGGCACTTTCGGAACGAGGCGAGCGTTTATCTCGACACCTCGCATGCATTCCGCCAGATGCGGGCAGATTAGCGAGATGCTCGCTGAGAATTTCCCCCGTGCACAGTTGCTCACGCTCGTGTCAATACAATCAGGGAGGGGCGCGCCGGAGGGGAAACAGTGTATCGAGATGCGCAAAATTACTGTCCGCCCAGTCGGGATATTTCACCCATCGGGGTAATTGATCGGTCTGGCTGAGGTGAGCGACTCGCTGCGGCACCTGCGCCGCGAGGTGTGAAGTCGTGCGTGCCCGCTGCGGCGCCATCACTCACATGCTCACACCTTTGGGAAAAATAAATATGGAAAAGGACCACAGATTAGACGCCCAATTCACGCTGATGAGGGGTTGGGGGAGTTGCGAGTTCCACGACATTGAGTGAAATTAACGCCACTATTTATAAATGTGGAGGACAAGATGCAACGTAGCAACGTAATTATTACTGTTCTCGCCCAACAGCCAAGTGCTAGCATGAGAGACGGGACAGCAGGGGGGGGGGTGTTAGCAGGGTGACTTGTGATGGTTTTGACAGAAACAAACCGAGTGCAGTGGACCATCGCAAACAAATTCAAGTCGGCGACTCTTTGGCACACAACAACTCATTCACTGCCATTGACGGCTATTGACGTCAAATATTCATTGGAACGATTTTTATTAGTTTAACATTTTTTCCACTTTTGTTAACAAAAGTAGGAAAACCTAGATTTTTTTTATTGTACATTTAGAACAGATATAACATTTATGATTAATCGTGAGTTAACTATTGAAGTCATGCGATTAATTACAATTAAAAAAAATTATCGCCTGACGTGATTTAAAAAAAGAAAAGATTATTTAAAAATTAGGAGCGTCAGGCGATTTTTTATTTTATTTTTTAATCGCAATTAATTGCATGACCAGTTAACTCACAATTAATTTTATATCTGTTCTAAATGTACAATAAAAAAATTCTAGGTTTTCATACTCAACAAAAGTGTAAAAAATGTAAACTAAACTAATAAAAAAAGTTCAAATGAATTTTTCACGTCTACAACCATCAATGGCAGTGAATGAGTTAAGTACCGAACATCGATTGATGCGCTGCACCAGAAAAACTGCAATTCTTTGTCCTTTACAAACAACATTTTGTCAGCGGAAAAAAACACTTTGGTAAAAGTACTCAAGTAAAAGTAATAAAGTACAGGGTCTGAAATGTACTTGACGATTAGAAGTAGAAAGTATTTTTACCGGATGTTTGGTTCCTCTACGTCAATTTGAAAGCTATTAGCTAACCTCATATTTACGGGTTGTTCTAATCTAGCCAATTGATACGTCATGTGATAGCGTCGTGCCGTAGAGCCAATCACAAGCTGGTATGCAGGGGGCCGTGAGTGCGTACGCTTCATATGATTGGCGGAGCCAGAATACATGAACATTTTCATGCATTTAAAAACAAAAGTAACGACCTTGTTTTGAAAATGTATCAAGTAAAAAGCACAGACACTCATGTTAAAATGTAACTGATAAAAGTAAAAAAGTAGTCTCAAAAATAAACACTCAGGAAAGTACAAAGTACTGTAAAAACTACTCAAGTATAGTAACAAAGTATTTTGTACTTTGTTACTTCTCATCTCTTCCCTCATGCTGTTGTGAAAAGAAATTCATCTCGCATGCATGCAATATTCTTTTATTATCAATTTCTTGTATGGTCTTCTACCACATTTCTCCCCCCTTTTCACATCCTTCCGTGGTGCCATCTTAAAAAAAACGGACCCCCCCAAGATTTATTGACAAGTGGTGCTGGTTTCACCCAACTTCAGACCCGTTCCAATATTGCAGGAGCGCGAGGGAGGTTCAGCCCAAAGCGCCAAACAGGAGGAAATAAGAACGAATGCCCTTTGAATGAAGCCTCGGCGTTTGTGATGCACGGGCGTCTGCGGGGACACGCCCTAATTAACGGCTCGACCTCCTAATGGCGGCCCCCCCTTCTGTGAGTTAACATTTAGCGGCGACGCCCTCCGGAGATGCGCGTGTATTAAAAGATGTGACAGTGACATTAATGAGAGCTCGTCACGATAAGTGCAAGGGCTTTTTTTCTCTCTCTTTTATTTCCCAACAATTTATACTCAAGACTTTGATACAATTCTCAACTTAACACGGGTGGGGGGGGGGGGGACATGACAAAACGGAGTCGAAGCCAAAAGGAGCATTTGGAAAGCAATGAAAAC
Organism: Vanacampus margaritifer; assembly: GCF_051991255.1. Taxonomy (NCBI): domain Eukaryota; kingdom Metazoa; phylum Chordata; class Actinopteri; order Syngnathiformes; family Syngnathidae; genus Vanacampus; species Vanacampus margaritifer. The sequence goes on along the minus strand of NC_135440.1, from coordinate 25,637,585 downwards.
AAAAACGCACACAATTCCAATGCATGAGAAAAGCTCCTGCTTATGAGCCAAGGCAAGCGGATGTCCAGTTTTGTTCACTCTCGTCATAACGGCAGGAGAGAGGACGATGCCGCGATGGCCGCAAATCCGTCAAGGTGAGATTAGGTGACTAAACAAAAAAACGAAACGTTCCTGTGAAGCTTCCCGTCAGAGGGGCGGGTGGCGAGGGTGTGAGCCCAAAACCCAGCCCACCCGCCCCCACGCCGATCACTTTGTTTGAACGCTTCCGTTTTTGTCCCACAACGAGTCCCGTGAGAGTGCGGATCAGTGGTGCCGTTTGTCACTTCTTCAGTTGGACTTGGACCAGATCTTGCCGCTGCCTCGCAGCCTGGCGAGTAGAGAATGATGTCATTGGTTATTTGGAGGTTTTTTCTCTCTTATTCTTTTTTTCAAAATAAGAGGGAGGGTAGGGGCGGTGTTAACTGTTTGCTGTGCTCATTTTCCTTCGCTCTCATCCATGTATTATGGAGAACAGACGTTTTCATTCAGGGTCGCATGTGTGAGCAAATCTAATTTCATGTTTTGTAAATTTAAATAAAAGTTACACACGTCATACTCGCGATTAATCTGAAATTAATTTATATCCGTTTTATTAAATGTACAACAAAATATTTGTAAGTTTTTTTATACTCTTGTTAATTAACATAAAAGTGGACAAGTATGATTACCAAATACAAATGTGGTTGTGTGCTTAAATTAATTGATATCATAATTTTATAGTAAGTAATTTGAAGTCATACTAAACAGTTAAAAGGAGTGTGAAACATTGAGTCATAGATTTGCGGTGAGGTAATTTTCTGCCACTAGTTGGCATTAGCGTTTCATGTTGGACATTGGTGACATTAGCAGTACTTTTTTTTTTCTTCTCAAAGTTAGACCAATTGTTATTTGGAGCATCAAGCAACTTCCAGGCCACGTTGTTCATTGGAAATTACAAATACTCATCAGTCCACACAAATACATATATTTTTATATTTATTTTGATGTTATAGTGACTCCTTTACACAACGCCGGATATAAAATAAAGCACGAACAACAATGTTTTTAACATAAGCTGCATTTAAATTGTCAATGCCCTTGGACATTGTATTTAATGCCTTATTTATACCATTTAAGCCCTTCATTTGAGTGAAATCCATTTAATGACTCTTAATGACCTGCGGAAACCCTGTAATTGATCGGATCCCAATACAGTGCTATTAAGACACCTGGGAAATGTTTTAACTCATAAAAATGTCTCCCTTAACACTCACATCCTTCCTGCGGCTTTTGAAGAATGGGTGTCATCACTCCTTTTAATTCCGGGGATTGAGGTTAAGCTATCATTAATTTGGATTTCAAAACCTCTTCATTCTGCCCGACCGACAAGATGGTGGTCGTGGGGCTCAGCCATGAAAGTAAAAATGAATAAATGACGACTTGTGGAAGGAAGTGGACGGCGGCGACTGCCCCGGAACACGCAAGTGTGGCTGTGGTGACGTTTTACAATCCGGGACAGATGTGCAGTTCGAAGCTGGTAATGGAGGCAGAGCAGAACAACCCTGACAGCCACTTACAGCAGCAGCTGGCTTTTTAGTGTTTATTGAAAAAAATGCACCCACAGTGGCTCCCCGCTGAATTAACTTTGCTCTGTGCGAGAACATTGGACTAATGGCTTTCATTTAATGTTGAAGGAGACACTTAGCCGTGTTGTCGTTATTACTCGCAAATGCATATTTATAAAGCACACTTTCCAAAGCCCAAAGTGCGACGTAGGAAAAATGAAGATGAAACAATTATATATACAGAAATAAAAATTCCATGTGATGCTTTTTTATGCCAATGTATTGACTTTTAAAGATTTCCAGGAAAAACAAACAAAATTAAATGACATCACTAAACAAAAGGGTGGGGTGGGGGGGGGGGGAGTAACAACATATTACTCACCCTTTCACCTTAGAACTTTTTTTCCCCGGCTGTCGCGGTTCCTGAGAAGAGGCGGGGTCCCGCGGTTCGGCCGGCTGGTCGGCATCCTGATTGGAGGCTGCGCCGGCGGGGGCGGGACCCGATGACGGCGAGGCGGCGCTGGCCTTCAGGGTTTTCTGTAGGTTTGACACCTGAGGAAGAACGACGATTGGGTCATGAGCTCTCAGTTTACCCCCGAAATTAGTTTTTGCCTAAAATGTACAATCATTTGTGGCCTTTCTAATGTCAGTGTTTGTGGCTTGAAATGTAAAATGCACAAAAGTTTGGAATAATTGTGGCATGCAAAGTATGATCTACGCTAGTTTGTGAAGCGCCATTTAGCTGTTATGCTGCACACAAACGGAATAAGTTGCCAACAGAAGTGAGCGCTGTTCATGTTGTACCCGATTTGGCCACTTAGAGGCAGTGTGGTTCCACGCGGTCTAATACACTGTTGTAGCCACATTAGAGAGTAGAAGGAAAAAGTCACGATCAAGTTATTCCAATAAAAGTGTTTTTTTTTTTTTTTGCAGCGTGGAGCCGTTCTTTTGAGTGATAAAAGTGCCGCGAGTAGCGCGCTAATTAGCATTAGCGAGTCCGACTGGAGTAGATCATTACGATTCCTTGAACATCTTTAAATTGAAGCAAAAATCATTGTCAGTCAAATCATTTTGAATCAAAAATCGATCTTAATCGAAAATCAATTCTGAAACGGATCGCACACCCAAAAATCGGAATCGAATTGAATTGTGAGACATTCAAAGATTGCCACCCCTAGTTGGTAGGCTAAAATACAAAATGGACAGTAGTTTATGGCAAAATTATCAATTTTATAATAGCCTGTGGCCTAACATGTCAACTTAATAATGAGTGCAGTACAGTAGTTTGTAGCCTCAAATGTAAAACGTAGCTTTGTATCAGACCTGAAATTTTTAAAAGTACACAAGTTTATGGCTGAAAATGTAAAATGAGGAACAGTTTGTGGCTGAAAAGGCAAAATGTACACTAGTTTTTGGTTTACTGTCATTTGTGGTCACGGTGACCTTTCATCACGTCAGTTTACAGTGTATAAGGCGGTTGTAAGTAATTTCATGGAGCTGCTCTTGAGAGATGACTTTCATAAGGGAGGGATGGCAGACCAGCAAACGTAACAATAAGCACTCCAGCCAGCGGCAATGATGGGGGGAAAAAAAAGCAAAAAAACAATCCAGTTGGGATTTTCATTTTTAAATATCGCAAGTAGCCCGAGGCGTGAAGGGAAGGCTGCTGAACAAGTCGCATTGATGGAGAGGGGAAGGTCCTCAAGGCGTCAAAACACTGACCTCGGTTTCCACTTGAACTTTGACTTTCAGTTGGCTCTCGCGGTATTGATTAGCTCGGGAGACTTGCTCTTCGATGCCGCACAGCACCGCCTCGCAGCCCGTGCACCTATGAAGAGAGCAGAAGCACGCCATGGAGAGGGGGGCCGGCTTAATACAAGCGCGCCCGCGCGGCCATGAAGCCGTTACTGACCACTCCTGCAGCGTGTTGACGATGTTGGGCAGCTCGTTGGGGCCCAGGTCACGGCCCACGCTGCAGTCCACCTCCACCTGCTGGTTGCGCTGGTCCAATTTACCCTGGATGATGTCGCAGTACACCGCCTCGATCAGCAGGTCCTCCAGCTCGCGCACATTCTTCAGCTCCAGCTGCTGCAGGAGCAGCGAGTACGGAAGGCACTGAGGGGACAAAACGCAGCGCGTCACATCCTTTCTAATGGCTGCGGGAACTTTAGTGGGGAAAATGGCACATTTGCTTAAATGTCGCCGGTAAAGGAGGGAGACGGGAACAATCTGCCGGGCAATTAGAGAGTTCGGGCTCGTGACATTCAATGCGGCAAAACACGGCGAGGGGAGAACCGCAGCAGGGCGTCAGATGGGATGTAATTAAGCATGATCACACTCGGGGTGGTCAAATACTGTACATCATCGCGGCTGTGATTCAATTGTAGGCTGGAGGCACGACGCTTTATTAGCTCAAAGTAAGAGAAGAGATAAGAAATAACAAATCGTGATTTGTTTATCTAATCAGTCATTCGGCTCGTCAACATGAATACTGTATATCGAATCGATTTTCCTTTTTGAGTCCGACATCGATTCATAAAACCATGAATCGATTTTAACTCATTCACTGCCATTGACGGCTATAGACGTCAAAAAATCATCTTAACTATTTCTATTAGTTTAACATTTTTTCCCACTTTTGTTAACAAGAGTATGAAAACCTAGATTTTTTTTTATTGTATTAGAACAGATAAAAAATGTGTGATTATTTGTGAGTTAACTGGTGAAGTCATGCGATTAATTACGATTGAAAAATGCCAGACGCCCCTAATTTTTAATAATCTTTTCTTTATAAAAAAAAAAAAGATTATTAAAAAAAATACATATAAAAATATATAAATTAAATAATAATAATTATATATATATATATATATATATTTATTTATTTTTATTTTTTTAAAGAAAAGATTATTAAAAATTAGGGGCATCAGGCGATTAAAATTTGTAATCATATTTAATCGCATGACTTCACTAGTTAACTCACAATTAATCACAAATTTATATCTGTTCTAAATGTACAAAAAATATATATAATTTCTAGGTTTTCATACTCTTGTTAACAAAAATAGCCGCAGAGTAAGCAGTTAGCGTGACATGCTAACTAGCCAAAGTGTCAACAGTGACCCAACAAAAATGAAACAAATAAAGCCTGTTTTTCTGTTTAACAAACTTAATGGTAAGCGGATTACACATTTGAAAGCTAAATTAGAGAAATTAACATCATATTTCATCCTGCACAGCCACTTTACTCGCCTTAAAGTACAGAAACAAAGTATGTGCAAAGAAAGACAGGTGCAAATTGGACATGCTGCTGCTGCTGCAAAAAAAAAAAATCAAGCTGATGGGTTGAAAATAACACGCGATACAATGGAGCATATGTCTGATTATAACGAGACAATCCAGCTCCTCTGCGGGGTGAGAAAACCGACAACGGAGAACGGCTACCTTGAGGTTGGAGGCCAAGCTGATGATGGACAGATGGCGAAGTTTGTTCCTTTGAGCGGGCGTCAGCTCTGGCAGGGACGCCGCTCGCTCTAAAAGTGCGTGGAAACAAAGAATGGCAATTGGTCACAAAATTAGGTACACACAGTAATCACATTGAGTGTTGAGACATATTCATTTATTTTATTCTTTGTGACGGTAGTTTGCTGTACTATATTACTGCATTGCCTCTATGTAGCTAAAAATAGACACCACTAATTTACAGGTGGACTTGAAGAATTTTTTTCCCCTCCTCACTGTTGTTAGAAAAATAAAATAAGCGGTCCACTAGGAGGACATAAAAATTTAGGGCCGATTTTAAGAGATGATCTTGGCCGGCTGATTAATCCATCAGGCCCTAATTGATACACTCGCAATAATAATATATAATAACTTGGCCAAATAAAATATTTGTTCAACTGTCAATGTTAGTGATGTATAGTAAGAGACAGGAAAATGCATCCCCTTTTTGTGGAATTTTTGTTTGGTGAAATGCCAAGACCTTTTTTTTTTCCTAATATAAAATATGCGGTTGGCTCAATAAAGTTTGGGAAAACTAGATTAGAGTACTATTACAATGTGAAAGCATAAAAATTAAAAAAAAAAAAGTTAAAATTCTTCGTATCCTCTCCAGTTGAGTAAATAAATAACAGCCTCCAGGCCAAAAATACGGCAATTAAGGTCAAGATGAATTGACTAATGACTTCAAGTTGGTGTGTCCAGCCTGGAATAATAAAAAGACAGCCGAGCCATGGATGTTGTTTTTTTTTGTGTGCGTCTTGTTTTGACAGCGCCAGTAAGTCAGAGGGAGTGCGGCAATTTGTTTGTGAAGCACCTGCCGACGGCAACTTGCGAGCCCATGTTTATTTAATGGCTACCAGTCAAGGCCATCGCCTCGCGGCAACAAAATGCAGCTTGTAATAAAAGAGTTAGCTGCAAGGGGGACGCGCATACACGCGCGGTCGAACCCGTACCTTTGTAGTCGCAGTAGGTTCCGTAAGCGAAGAGATTGAGGAGTTGGTACATCGGGGCGTGGGGGCCGTTCTCCAGCTGGCGACACAGAAAATGAAAGAAGATGTTAGGAATGAGAGTATTTGCAATTTGCGATTTGAAATTCTCCTGTTTCTGTTGTGTTTTTGTTTTTGTTTTTTTTAAACCTGTCCTGTGTCATTTACTGAAAAACTCACCTATTCAAAGTTCTGTCTAAATAAAAGTATAGCTTCGGCGCCATCTTGCTGCTAAGGAAACGTTGATGTGAGAGTTGGAGCTTCATTTAGTCAGGCCATAGCCATGTCTAATAGAAAGTAGTGCTTTGCCACCATAACATTTTTTTGAAGGTTTTTTTTTGGGGGGGGGGGGGCAGATTGGCACGTATTGGCTTGCGCACCATGAACGAGTCTGACACAGATGCTGCAGTTACGCTTTTGGCCAGAGGTGGCAGTCGCGAGGAAAAAAGTGACAAGCTGCGCAAAAAGATCCTTTAATGTTATTATTATTGATTTTTATATTATTTTTTTTTTTAAATTGTATTTATTATATTATATTTTTTTTATTTATTATAAAAATCACACTAGCCACCCCAATGAAAAATTCATGGCTACGCTCCTGGAGGGGAGGAACTTCTATTAGACAAGCCAAAGCCCTGTCTGATAGAAAAGTAGTGCTTGGGCACCATCTCAGTGCAATTTGGAAACATTTATGGAGTGGTGTCAATAACCTGCAGTTTTTTGCCACTTACAGCCCATCAGTCTTTCTCCTGTACTGGAAGTAATTTTATGTGGAACACGTCATCTGCTTGGTAGCGATTAGCATGCCTGCCTTTGTTCTTTTTGAAACAATCAGCTAATATCCTGACTCATTTCTTTGCCTTTATTAAAAATCACTGACTGCAGAAAGCAATGTGGTCAAGTTGTCCTTGACAGTGACGACGAGGAGCAGCTCTTCAGTGCGCATGCGACTAATCACACCCACGCTCAGCACCGGATTAACCAATCAGAGACAAGGACGCTGCGCATTTGCACTATTGTTCATTTTGCTGCTTGAAAAAGACGTTTTGTTTCTTTTCATTAATCCCACAATTCACGCAACCTAAAGCATTTAGAAGATAGAACAGAAATAAGCGGGAATGAGCCAAAATGGGATTTGGAATAAATTCGGCTGGAAGTAAACAAGCGTATTAGCAAATTAGCCGCTTCAGTGCGCAAGATGAATATGCATATTAGCACAAAGTGACTGCGCGGGCCCGACAGCGTTTAACTTTGCAAATATTAGCGAGTGAGCCACTTGCCGTTCGTCATGCACGCTTCACTAGGTACACCTAACACCATCTAATGAGATCCAGCACAAGCGCTGGATTAGAAATTGCCTTAAAAAAAAAAGAAGAGCATTTTAATTGGGTGCCATGTGGATCAGTAGCAGTATAAAATTGCGCAGCTTTGACTGACACTGTCGTCATTTTAACAACGACCACTAATGTTTTTGTCATGTGGTTTTATTTAATAAAAATAGCACTGTAAAAGAAAACCACTGGTTTAATAATGCATACTTTAGTGATAGACAGATGTGTTTTTTAAAGGCCGATACGATACAGATTATAAGTAGTTAAGGGGGCCGATAACAGATATTTCAAGCCAAAATTAATTTGCAGTACAAGAGAAAATGTTAGCGTAAAAAAAAAAAAAAAACTTTTTTTTTTAAGCTATATTAATAGATTTGTTTAAAAACTAACAAAAATTGCAGGGAGCTTCCAGGGTCATTAGCATGTGCTAAGCTAAATTAAAAACTAAGCAAGTAAAGTTCTACTGTAAATAAAGTTTTCTAAACTTTCAACAAAATTTCTTTCTTTATTTATTTTTAAAACAAAAAGTGTAGGGAGTTCCTTTTTTTTTTTTTAATAAATTTAAATAGATCCATGAATGAAAGTTCCCTGCATCTCACTGAGCGACAAATACATGCGAATGTAGCTAATTTGGGGTTTTCGTTCGTAAAACGTTTCAAAAGATCTTGGCAGTGAAAAATTGTTTGAATATGTTCCAAATGTGTTCACGACAAGTAAAAACTGTGAACATCAGACAATTCCTGATGAAAACCCCAAATTCGCGACGTTCGCAAGCATGCACTGCTCAGTGAGATACCAGCTTTATCGGCCTTCAGATTCATAAAGAGGCCGATATTTGTCAAAAACGCCAAATTGGCCCGGCCGATAATCGGTGCTGATATTTGGTTGTAGTTGTTTGTTTTTTTTTATCAATCTGATGCGTCTTTTCTTGTTTTTCGACAATGTTCAAAAATGACAAAAGCTTAATAATATAATTTTTGTGCTTGACTGTCCTGTTCACTAAATGGCTGTAAATGCCTTGGAGATTCTGGCTCTCCTTGCCCACACGTGAAGGGCATTACAGTACCTCAATTGCTCGATTATTTTTTTTTTTTAAACCTCACATTTCACTCAAGCGGCAGCGTATCAGGCACAAACGTACACGGGTGGAGCAGTTACCTCTCTGACATTCGGCAGCTCCAGGATGTCGGAGAAGACGTAGAGGCCGGGCGTCTCCAGCAGAGAGCTGACAGCCTGGGCCAGCGCCGAGCCGGACAGAGACAGGAGCTGGTCCACTTCCATCTACAGAACGAGAGACGCAGACGGCTGCTTAATCGCACGAGACAGCTGCGATGCATTCAAGGAATATCAGCGTTGTAATCGCCGCCGCTGTGTTAAGACGCTCAACGTCACACAACAGACTTTCAGGGACTCCCTTTGCTCGTGAGTGGAAGTACAAGCTCAGTGCAGGCCTCCTTCTCGTGCCCTCTAAAAGCTGCTCCCGTCTCAAAAGCACAAGAAGTGATTTTGTTGTTGTTGTTGGTTAAAGCTTGTTTGGAGTCAGAAAAAAAATATAGTAAATTCCAGAAAGAGGAAAAAAACAAAAAAGCAATCTATTCATCCATTTTCGTCGGCACATTCTCCTCACTTGTGTCAATGTCATTAGCTTTTATATGATTATGGGGTTCTGGGCCAATCACAGATCAGCAAGAGTTTAATAAAAAAAAATTAAAATAAAGAAGAGGCATACTTTTCCTATAAACTTTGACCAAAATCCAAATTTGGCATTTGATTTTCCACCTTAACTCAATCACTCCCAGCCATTTTGACTGAAGTAACCTCCTTCGCTCCTGGCTTGCTGGATTTTGCAAGGCTCACAGAATATTGTGTTCTATCGCTATAAAAACATGAAACCTACCAAAAGAAAGATTAGAGTTACTTCTCTCATCGGGGAAAAAAACGCATATTTGTATCTGTTTCCATTTCGCAGCAATTAGCATTAAGAATATAGCAAAGTTTCAACTTAACAACCAACCATTTTATTTAGGTGTGTGGGAACAGAAAGGAATTACACATCTCCACCATCTCTTCTCAGATAATATGTTTATATCATATACATCCTTGTTCCAAAAATACAATATAAAAAACTGAATTTTTTTACATTATCTACAAGTTAAAAATATGATAAAGAAAAAAATTCCAACACTTCGGGGTACGCTCCAACCGCCTGTTTTAGCTAACGATATTAACAAGCTTTCTCCGACAACAACAAAAAAACTTTCAAAAATATATAAGTTACTTTCATATACTGATAAAATGTCTTTACCCATCTCGAAATGGGAGACAGACTTGTCTATAGCACCGGAATCTGACTTTTGGATTCAAGTTTGTGAAAACGAATTTAAAATGACAAAACACACAAATTTACAACTTATCCAATATAAAATTATTCACAGAACATACATTACTCAATATATGATTAAGAAAATGGGACTCTCAAACTCCGACATTTGTCTCCAATGCTTACAAAACACTACAGACACTTATGTTCATGCTTTATGGTTATGTACTCCGGTTATGTATTTCTGGACTAAAGTCTTAGAAAGACTTTCCGCTATTTTGGACTGTAGGATACCTTTATCTCCAAACTTGTGTTTGCTAGGTGACCTAACAACAACTGACTTACCACATAAACAATTTCAATCTACACTTGTAGCCCTTACTATCGCTAAAAAAACAATTCTTGTTAACTGGAAAAAAAACAAACTCTGAATATCGACCAATGGTCTAACCTCCTCATAAATCACATTTTAATGGAAAAAATATCTGCCTCAAATAAAAACCAAATATCAAAATTTACAGAAACATGGTCTACGTATATAGAATTTTTTTTTGTTGCAACATGGCCCTGGTTGAGCTCTTATACTCTGCTGCCACCTGCCGGCTATTTTTGTAATAACTACCATTACTTTAAGCGACCTCTTTAGGTCAGAAGCTGCTTCAAAGCATTCTGTATGTTCTAGCATAAAAAAAACACACACACAAAAACGTCTAAATATGTTTTTGGGAATGCGAGACAAAGTATTTAAAAACGTATTTACACGTTTTTTTTTGGTTCTGAATTAGTTAAAAGGGGTCTTCAGTTTACAACTGATGATGATTCGAGGTTTACGAAAGTCGTAGTATTCGGTGCGCTAATCTAGCAAGACCAGAAAGCATCGCGGTTCCCGTAGTGACGTTGTACATTTGACAAGAAAAGTCTGCTAAAGATAAATAACTAACGAACAGGGGGGAAAAAAAGAGTGATGAAGGTTCGCTTCAACTTGTCAAATTAAAAGTGAGAGAACAAAGTGGCATCATGCGCTATTGACTTGGATCAGCTATTTTAAGAGCTTCCTCCCAGAGAGCACTTGGTGGCCCACTTGGGACATCTTCGTCTAGCGATACATGATACAATTATTCAGCTTGCATCAGACCACTTTCACCACTGCGGGCTACGTCTTAAAATTAATGCCACAGAGAGACGTTTTTGGGGAAGAAAAAAAAAAAACGTGACTGGTTCTTCTTCATCTTGTGCTGACACTTATTAAAAGCAATTTGCATGTTATCGTCTAATACGGAGGTGCATTATTCAGCAGCTCACGCGCACATCTGGCGCCCCACCGGAGTAGCGCCGCTTTAAGGAAACATATTTCAAATCGAGCGTGTTGGTCAAATGAGTTGGCGGCTGCCAAAACAACCTACGCGGAATCTCCGCATCGTTTCATGCTTAAAAAAAAAAAAAAGATATAATTAAGCTTAACGAATGAAGGTGGATTCGAAAGTCTGGCAGTGGTCCGGATACGCAAAAACACATTAAGGCACTTTAGAGGTCAGCTGTAACCCTGAACATTAACCAGAGGGTGGACGATGACAACAGTGTTCCCGAACAGACAACTTCCAATTCTTCTTCCACTCAGTCAAGCTTCACAAAAAGGTATTGTTGGGAAAGGGAATTCAAAAATATTCCAAAATTCCAGATTCCAAATATGCAACCAGTTAGCAGTTGGCCGATTTGGCATGGAACGGCCCTATAGATGAGCAGAATAAATATTATAAAGAAAAAATATATATAAAAAATTATATATATTCTCGACGTATCAAAATTACTGTGACAAAAAAATGGAACATTATTAGTGAGAAGAGCAGCATATTAGAACATACGCTTCAGTCATTAATTGCTTTTTCTAAAAATAAAAATAAAATTGTTATGGCGATTTCAGAGGCCTTTGAAGTGGCCATTGTGGTTTTTTTTTTTTTTTTAAATACCACAAAGATGGCGGCCACTTGTTGCGTTCCTACATAAACTACAGTGCTGACTTCCCTACAAATTTGGGTTATGGAAGAATGGAACTCCACCATAAACAGAAGATCAACTGGAACTGTTTCTCAAGGTTGATAAAATGAATGAGATGTCAGGCAGGGCAAAAATGTGAACTTGTTAGAAATAAAACAGTGACACATGCTCTGCTCATAAAAAAAAAAATCGTTATGAATCTGGGCGAGTCCCCGCTATAGGGTACCTAACGTAATTTGGGAGCAATTCAACAGGCAGGTGAACAACTCGAAGCATTTAGCAGCTTGTTAGTGACATCTTGAAGGCTAGATTGTACAAACAATGTGTTGCGAGGCCCATCTGGGGCGTTTTGGTGACAATGTTTAATTGAGTTCAGCAGCAGATGGCATCCTAATAGCCAAGATTCAAAAGACGAAGAGCGCGGCTCAAACGCAAGTCTGCGAGCCAACGGCTGACAGTCGGGTCAGTGGAGGACATCATCAAGTAATGAAGTGCGCTCATCGCAAAGTCTGTTTGGGCTTTATTCGGCAAGTTTTACAGGCGAGTAAGAACGAGAAAGAAAGAATTCTGCACCAGACAGTAAATAATGAATCTTAGACTTGTCCCAATACTAGCTGGCATATCATCCATGCTGTTTTTACTTTACTGTTATTTGATTTATTAGAAGTGTTTGGATAAAATAATAATATTTTTTTAAAAAAAAAAGGTTACAGTCCAGTTGGTTTGGAGTGCTGCAACTTTCTAACGCTATAACACAAACTCACCCGGCCTGCACTCAATTTAATAATAAAAAAGGGGGGAAAAAAACAAGTCCTGCAGTTAATAAAAAGTGATGACTCTGAAGATCACCGCCAGCCATTTTTACTACTGGAGTTTTACTGAAATTAAACGCTGCCTCTAAAGCGCTTATAATGTAATGACTTTTGTAGCGTTTTCCGCAGATGTAAACAAGAATTGGCCATTCTGCTGATGAGCTGCTGTTTGAATAAGATACTCTGATCCTTATTTAGGAGTAAGATAAACGAGCAAATAGCATCCAGAGTACGGTGAACCCTCGCTTATTCACAAACTCACATAAAACTGGCAACATGAACTGTTTCTGAAAACTTGTTTTGCGCCAATCTGTGTATTTTGATGACAGCCAAATGCCCTGCAATCCTTATAAGTCGTGTCATATTAGCAAAGGAGCAGCTAGCGTTGGCCACCAGTTGATAGCAAACAGGAGCATGATGGAAGATTCCGCCTTCAGGTCCAGTAGGTGAAAATGCAACCTGCTTGTTAAGATGATGAAGAGAAAAATTTGCTATTGTTTAAAAAAAAAAAAAAAAGTAAATCACACTCACTTTTAAAATCTAAAATCAAGATTAAGATCCCTAGTGGAAAACTATTGACTCTGATCCCCATAAATCATATGAATTCTAGACAAACATTGAAATCTTATATTGGATTTTGTTTTGTTTGGGACATGATTGAGAACCATTGACATACACGATATGGCTTTAGAAATTGGTTATTTAATTTTGGGAACGAAAAAAAAAAAAGCTTCATCGTGAAATGTCGACCTCTCAATTAAGCACACTAAATGGCGGAAGTGTTTTTTTTAATTTTTTTATAACAAATAATGTTTTAAATTGATGTGTTTAACACCAGTAAACGAGATAGACGATATAAGCGTGCTCTAAACAGTTTTTAAAAGTACATTTGAAATAAAGCAATAAGGAAAAAACAACGCCACGTTTGACGTTCAGTGCCACAATATTTATATACATTTAGATTGCACTTCCAGTTTAAAATCCTGCGTGTCCCTTGCCTCATCGGCCACAAACATTCTCAATCGTCAGCCAATGTTTTACATCCACTAAGGGCGGTAAAAGAAGCGACACGGCATAAAAAATTGATAATTTATCGACTCGTGCCTTTTTTTTTATCAACTGTTTTGTTATTTGCGCTACTAAAAGCTCGGCATGTCCACCTAGCACGTTAGCATCATCAACGCTCAAGGAACGCTAGGCCATGGTTTAATGTAAGCCTTTCCACAGACGGGAATTAATACAAGGAGCCTCATTTGTGATTCAAAAACCCTGGGGACGCATAAAAGTAACCATAAAGCAATTCAAAATAACACAAATGTGAGTAAATATTACCTTGTTGTGTTGATATCAAGCGGATTAGCCTTCCCGGTCGGTCGTTCACTTCCGCTCAGCACACGTACGTCAACAAGATAACGCGCGCGCTGATTGGACAACCGGGGGGTAACTGGGCGTGGTTTGTTGATGCAGTACGTCATCAGAATGAAGGTAGCTGAGAACAACAGCGCGACATCCAGAGGCCGTTCAATGTCATAACAACACATACAAGTTTAAAATGACTCTCAAATACCCTACCCTCTTCATCATAGCCCAACCCCCCCCATCTAAAATATGTTTTATGCTTTTTATATTTAAGGGGGGAATACAAAGTAACGTGTACTAATTACATGCTATTTCACTCTAAATTATGAGGTGCCTTCAGGACAAAGAAATACAGTAATACTGTAACCTTGGCTGCAGCTTTCGGGTTGCTCGTCTGTAGACGACGTGAAGTCCCCGAGCCAATTAAATGTGGTAGCTGAACACCTGCGCCAGTCAGCGGGGTTCCACAAACACATAAAAGTTACAAAAGTAAGTGTATTTGTGTGTGTGTGGGGGGGGGGGGGGGGGTGTACAGGACAGCTGCACCTACTCCCTCATGCATGTGACACTTTACAAACATGTGGTTTGGTGAAATGACTGCACAAGAAGAAAAAAAAAATCAAAAATGAAAGACACAAATCTGTGAGAGGATTTGGAAATTATTTGTTTGTGAATATTTACCGGATGCTGTACAAGCTACCACCTTTTCACCATGACGTCACACACACAAAATGTGATTAAACCATTAGTTTCAATTTCAAACCTTTAGGCTACAAGCTCCAAAGCAGTTCTTGCGAAAACAAGATTAATGGCTTGAATGATGATTTTAGCCTTCTTCTGTAGCGCTGTAGTTTGAATGTGGAAAGCATCAGTCAGTTAAAAAGATTTCAACATGTACGTTTATAACAGGTTACGAAATATATGTGATGGAAATTCAGACATAGGTAGTAACAAGAGGGATAAGGATAATGACAAATAATTGACTTTTTTGTTATTTGGATTAATGGCACAAGTGTGGGCTACTTGTGCGTTAGGTTAAAGATTTTGCCTTTGTCCTGTGGTCACTTCTATTATTATTTCTTTTTCATATTCTTTGGCCAAATTCAGTAAAAACTCATTTTATACCGAACATGCTTGTGTTGCCCACCCTAAATCCCAGGACAGAAAATAATCCTGTAACCGTGCCTACGTGCGCGTTATAGCTAACGTTAGCTAGCAGGCTAGCCACCATGATTTGCGAAATTACTCAAAGATAAGCTAACCCAACCAAACATTTTAGACATACAGTACCTGTGAAGAAATATCAGTCGTCAACAACATTCAGTGTAACCAGTTGGACCAATAAAAACATCCAGGGTCAAATAATATGTATTTATTCTATAAGTAACACCCATTCAAAAGTAAGGACTGTTGTCATATAAACTGTCAAGACATTAAATTGGAGTTAAGAAACCAAGTACTTGTGTGTGTGTGTTTGTCTTTATTGTCCTATAGGAAGATGAATTTGAGTACACACACACAGCAAAGGAACCAAAGAGCTGAACCCCATTGAACAAAACAAGCGCATAGTCCGCGATAGATCAAGCTGACACCCGCTCGGTGTTTGTTTTAAACGAGCGAGAGTCCTCAACAGAGTCTGTTGGCCCTACAGGAAAAAATATTTTTGCAATTATGGACTTTTGGTGCTTTCCTCCCTTCTATTACATGACCCTCTCTGGACTCCGAGGGCGCTTTCTCTTCTTTTTTTTATGATTTTTATGGCCAATTAAAGATGTCCGATAGCACGGCGGCGAGAATAATCAGCAAGGGAGTGAAATGGACTCCGACTTGTAGACAAAGAGAGTGTGCTTGTGTAAGGGAGCGTTTAGCCTGCCAGGAGGAAGATGGTGTCGGTGCAGATGGGGGCCAAAGAGTCAAGTCGGACCTGGGGAGCCGAGAGAGTCACAGCGTGAGAGCTGTCCTATCGCTGTGTTTAATCTTTCACTAGGCCGCGGAGAGAAAAACACAATATTTACTAATGTCATTCTTCGCATTACTCAAAGGGGTAAAGTTGCGCAACACAGCCATATGGATGCTAACTGTTAGCTTGTGTACATGTAGGCTATTGCCATATATAACGGCGGCTTTCATTCGGAAAAGTTTCAATACTTCCCTCTGAGGGCAGCTTTGATGTCCTTATTGGAATGACGAGGTCAATAAAACAGCTGGAACGGAGAGTGCGGGTGGTGGTATGCAGGGTGAGCAGTTCAAGGTGTGGACTATCTTTCATGCAGTTGGTCAGCTAGAACAAGCTTAGTGAAATGAGTGAACGGCAATGGGTTAAATGCACTCTCGGTCCAAGTAAAATAGAAGAAAAAAAGACAATATGTACATGCGTGCACATCTCAATAAAATATATGGTGGAAAAGTTTATTTGGTTCAATAATTACATTCAAAGTGCGTGACTCATACAGTATATTAAAGAGACTTATTAAACATACAAAAATACAGAAGGCGATTTTCCTTCAAGAGAGTTCTTTTATTAAAAACGCAGGTTAAGTGTTGTTTATTGCCTTCTGTATGCCCGCTTTTCTTGCACGATAATAGCGCATGCATAATGCATGTACTTATTGATCCCGGGGGAAATGCGTTTATAGAATCTTTCAGTACTTTGTTTCTGCTGTTCTGTTTCTGTTTTGTGCTCCCTTCAACATGTTTGATGTGTCTACTGGTTAGAGGCAGTTCTATTGCATAATATACAGTTGTTATATTTACAGAAGCTATTTAATGGGAAGAAGTTGCATTTGAGTGCAGGTCTGCATAACAGTGTGGATTTTTTTGTGTAGTTTTTTTTTTTTTTTTTAATCACTGCAATATTGAAGGCATTTGTCAACATCTCTTCACTACATATACACAACTATACTGCAAAATAATTTATAGAGCAAATACGGCAACATAATAATTTGCTTCTTTTGAAAATGTGTATTCATGACATGAGGCGGATGGCGGACGGGACTTGAGGATATGTGCAGCAGCGTGAGAAAAAAGTAAGAAGATAAATACCATTTTAAGCTAATTTCAGCGACGATTTTTAGACGCGCTAACCACTAGATTACTTTGCTGGTGATACACAACACACGATTTGGATAAGTTTCCCATTTTTATCTGTATCGAGGTTGACCAGATTTTCAAAATTAAATCCGGGACGCTACAATTTCGCTGAAAATCAAATACATATACAATGAATTCTCACAAGGAACTATTAATAACAAATGTAATCGCTCATCAATCTGGTAACTGGTGGTTAGCTAATGCTAAATGCTATCTTGGCTGACAGTTTATAAAGCACTAAACAAATTAATGCGCCGCGGCCAGAAACATTTTTCACGATTAGACACTGAAGCAGGAAGTAGTGCTATTTCCGGTAGGACGCAAACGTGAATGTGAAAGTAAACAGGAAAGAACTTAACTGTTAAATTCCCTTTTTATTGGTTTATTGTATAATTGACATACACATGGCCCAAACAAGTAGTTTGCTGACTGGACTAAATAAATAAAAAAATCCGGATACTGTTCATTTCACGGGGCGGCCATTTTGAGCAACACCGCCCTCTGCTGTCGACCGAAATGTAAGTCACAACAGCTCTTGCGCAATTGATGAATGTTTAAAAGCTTTAACTGAGCGTTTATTAAATGCCACCTAAAACATCCACTCAACCCAGTGGTCACTTGTTACTGGGCAGAATTCAAGGAAGGAAAAACTTCACTTTGCCCAATGAAAGAAACACTGTGAGAACTATGTACACTGAGAATGTGGATAAAAGCACATTATACTGCCATTTATGATTATTTCCACTAAGCCTTCTTCACCTCACTGCTTTTCTCTTATTGACAATAAAACCTTTTGCACTTCCCCTCCATGTTGTGAAATACAGTCCTCCCAACTTCTGTTCAACACAACAGTGCAGCTCAAACAATAACGAGGTCGTCTATCTGGATTATTTACTCAATAAATAAAAGTCAGGTCGTGATGGTAATAAACAATAATGCTATGCGCATCACAGCACATTTCCTTGCGCAGTACTAAGGTGGGCTGCAGTACAAATCCAGTAGCTGTTGATTGCACTTGAGGCAATTACATTTAATTAGTACTACATGTCTTGCTCGTATGCGCCCACGCGCGCCATTCCGCCATGTGCTGAGAACAAAGCAAATTTAAGTGGCTCAAAATGGAGACATTAACCCAACGCGGTCAATATAATAAAAGTTTGAGACTGATCACTTTAATCGGGACCATTTTAAATGTAAAATGATTAATCCATTATCAAAATATAGATTAATTGTTGCACCTTTGTTTGCCATCAACTTTATTCGCACACCACACTCGCAAAAACCTACTCTAAATAAACAACTTGATTAGTTGGAGTGGTCTGTCTCTTTCCTCATATCTCTCCACCGCTTGCCTGCCTCGCAAAAAGCTTATAAACAACTTGATTAGTGTGAAAAGCTACTCTAAATAAATGACTTGGTTGAAATGGTCTGTTTCTCACCTTTATCAGAATTTGTTTGGAATTCTTTTTTTTAAATATATATATTCAAATAGTTCAGCTGCCAGAATGTGTGACCTCCTGACAGCTAAATTAGATTTTTTTTTTTATTCTAATAATTCAGCGGTCAGAATGAGTGACCTCGGGTTTGAAAATTGTGTTCACACATTCTGACAGCTGAATTATTTATTTATTTTATTAAAATTCAAATAATTCAGCTTTCAGAATGTGTGACCTCGGTTTTGAAAATTGTGTTCACACATTCTGACAGCCGAATCATTATTATTTTTAATTCAAATAATTCAGCTGTCACACATCTTGATTATATTTATTCAAAAAAATAAATAAAATTTAGCTGTCAGGAGGTCACACATTCTGGCAGCTGAATTATTTGAATATATATATAAAAAAAATAATTTAAAACAAATTCTGATAAAGGTGAGAAACAGACCACTTTAACCAAGTCATTTATTTAGAAAAAAATGTTTTAATTCAAATAATTCAGCTGTCAGAATGTGTGCCATCGGGTTTATAAACTGTGTTCACACATTCTGACAGATGAATTATTTAATTTTTGGGGGGAAATTCTAATAATTCAGCTGTCACATTCTGACAGCTGAATTATTATTATTTTTATCTATCTCGTCATGTCTTGACTGCCTCACACACACACACACTTGCGCCACTCGCGAAAAACTGCTCAAAATTTACAATTTGCTGGACTGGTTTGTTTATTGCCTCAATAGCTCTCATCACCACTTGCCCGCCTCACACATACCCACTTGCTCTACTTGTACAAAATGTAACTAATTGGACTGCAGGCTGGAATGGTGTTTTGCGTGCGATGGGTCCGTGCATTCCTTCACTTCTCATCACCGCTTGTCCGCCTTGCACACACCTTCTTTCCCTACTTGCAAAAATCTGTTCTTTCTCATTATTCCAAAAGGGAAAATTGTACTGAAAATGAACATCAACTTTGGAAGTTGCACCTGTCTAGACTCTTTGTAACAACTTTCAAGTACAATAGTAATATTTCTCCAGGAAATAGAATTTGCAGCCAAATGTTGATAAATTGAAGTCCATAGCCCAATTTATTGTTAAAAATGAGTTTTGGTACGGACGGTCTTTTGAGACACACGAGTCATCCCGAGTATAACTTGAGAGGGTGACTCCCAAACAGGGGATGTTCCTTCCGGCCGCTAATTGGCTTGATGTGATTTCTGTCTGCCTGATTGGCTGTCAGGTTGCCCCGTGTTGCATCACGGCAGATGAGAGTCACAGGGTGAAGTAACAGGGCTTTGTCGAAGATTGACTTTAAAGACTAATCTTTATACCACAAGTACAAGGAAAGGAAAGAAAACTGATGACGGTCTGCTGAAGCAACAGTGAGCATCTATCGTGTGCGTGTGCACGTGTGTGTCAGAAGTGATCATGTGGCAGCAGCTTCATGAATATCATCAAATAGAGTGCAGGAACTGTATTACTGACCATCAGTTGGCTCTGAGTAGAGAGGAATTTGGTTGACAAATCACTTTTTCGGGGGCCTCAACATGCATGAAAACTCGCAAGCGTATACCGACTCGTAAAAATGTTTAAAAACAAACAGCTTCTATTTGCAGTGCTCAATTCAAACTTGGGTGGACAGCTACCATAACAGGACTCACAAAAAAAGTCTCAAGGACCTCGAAACTCAACAGGAAGTCGCGCATTTTGGTTTGAAGCGGCCATTTTGGAGAAATTCCGAGGATCGTACTCGGAGATTCACCCAAATGAGTTCGCTGTCAGAACACAGCTTTCATACCCGAGGTCACACATTCTGACAGCTAAATTATTCACATTCGAACAGCTGAATTATTATTATTTTTTTTTAATTCAAATAATTCAGCTGTCAGAATGTGTGACCTCCTGACAGCTGAATTTGATTTAAAAAAATTGTAATGATTGAGCGGTCAGAATGAGTGACCTCGGGTTTGAAAACTGTGTTCACAGGTTCTGACAGCTGAATTATTTATTTATTTTATTAAAATTCAAATAGTTAAGCTTTTAGAATGTGTGCCCTCAGTTTTGAAAATTGTGTTCACACATTCTGACAGATGAATTATTTTTTAAATTCAAATAATTCAGGTGTCACACATTCTGACAGCTGAATTAAT
Organism: Vanacampus margaritifer; assembly: GCF_051991255.1. Lineage (NCBI taxonomy): Eukaryota > Metazoa > Chordata > Actinopteri > Syngnathiformes > Syngnathidae > Vanacampus > Vanacampus margaritifer. The sequence continues at coordinate 25,617,019 of NC_135440.1, read as the reverse complement.
GGAATTTTTTTTTATTCAAATAATTCAGCTGTCAGAATGTGTGCCCTTGGGTTTAAAAACTGTGTTCACACATTCTGACAGCTCAATTATAAAAAATAAAAAAATTGTGGAAAATGTAAATAATTAATCTGTCACATTCTGACAGCTGAATTATTTTTGTGTGAAAATTCTAATAATTCAGCTGTCAGAATGTGTGACCTTGGCTTTGAAAACTGTGTTCACACATTCCCAACAGCCAAATTATTAAACTCAAATTTGGAAACACTCTTTAAAAGCAGGAAGTGAAGTGAAGAGTCCTTTGCAACTAAAATGAAACAAACACGTTTTTCAAAAATGGGAGGATGCTGGAGTATATGGATAAAATGGAAGGATAAAAAACAAATGATTGGTTCCCCGCCTCCCTGAGCTGCTTCAAACCAATATGTCTGACTTCCTGTTGAATTTCAAGCATGGGCCCTTGAGACTTTTTCATGTGGCCTGTTATGAGAGACATGTCCACCACATTTAAAATTTCGGGAGCTAATTTCTTCCCAATTTTCCAGTGGGGCACTATTGAGTGATTTTTCAGGGATCATGTTTGGGGCCCCTACATTTTTCACCAGGGTGCATGCCCTTACAAAAATTTTCAGTCATGTTGAGGTCCAACTAAGCTCACCTAATGAGGACACGAACATAGATGGATGGGTAAATCCGAACCAAGAAAATTGTCCTCATCCAAAAGCATGCCTGTATGTTTATTTGTAACAAAAAACAAAAAAGTCTGTGTTTGCGTAATATGCTGTCATGCATTAAGCTACATTACAGTCCCGAGGCGACAATATTTGTTGGCATCGGCGCGCTACGGGACTTGCACTACCTGGTTTGAAAGTGCAATCCTTTTGAAATGCTGTCATCGTATGTAGAAAATCCTTTGGGCTTGGGCCTGCAAAGAGAGACGGGAAAATATGAAAGAGACTTTCTTTGAAGAAAACACTGCATGTATTATTCAGATTGGCGCGGCGTCCCTGGGGAGCGGGCGTTGTGTCACGGCCACAGTAAGCGGTTGTTGCTACGTACTGTTTGCAGCGGCAGACGTGATGTCGGCGGCGTCTCGTCTTCCGCTGAGTCAGACGGACAGAAATGATTATGCAAAAAACTGAAAAGAAAGAACACTTTCCTTACCTGTCTGCGTCTCCAGGTGATGCAAATAAGGAGGAGAAGGACGGCGATGATGACCGCAGCGCCGCTGAGGCTCACCAGCATCCCCGTACTCAGCCGCCGGTTGACGGTCAACGTGATGCCAGCCCACGTCACCCTCGTGCTGTTACACCACAGCTCGCACCCCCACCTGTCGCCGTCATCCGGGCCCACTTCCGGGATGACGATTTGGGCGGGGCCCGGGCGGCCCGAGCTGAACAGAAACCGCGTGGCCGAGCGTTCAGGTGGGAACCACTTCAGCCAGTGGTCTCGGGGCAACGCCTTGCCCAGGCTGCAGGTCAGATTGACACTCTGGCCGCTGTCAAGCACCGACCCGGCAGAGGAGACAACTAGATGGAGGGACAGAAAGACATCATGGTTACGTTAAAGCTGCCAAGAAGAAACAAACTAAGGGAAAGTATTGAGGTACCTTATATTTCAAACCCATCTGTATTTTGGACTGTTTTACTGCCGCTTCTCCTCCCTTACCCCACCTCCTTATAGTGTTTTTTTAAGGTCCTATTTTCATGTTTTTTTTTTTTAACAAACACAAGTAATAAAGTAATCTATTACAATAAATAATACCAGGGAAAATGAACGATGTAAACTGACTTATGAGTTTGTTTATGGAAGGAATTAAACTTGTAAATCAAGGTATTTCTGTCATTTATAATCCTGTCCACGATGCAAACAGGTTCAAGGTTTGTCACTGCAATGCATCATACTGGGAGTCGTTTCTAATATTTTTGCCCCTTTTTTCAAGCCAAATATTCCACAGTAAAAGCAAATGAGCACAATATTGCAAACATCTTTTCCAGATGAGAAATTCCCATAACACAAGATTAAACAATTAAAAAATGAGATTGTGTTGCTCCTCTGCTGTGCGATCCCATTAAAACAAATGGGGCTACACTGACGTTTTATCCACAGGAAAATCACACCCGGGGAAACATGAAAGACTCTCCCGTTGCCAACTCACATCTTGATGAATCAGAAAATATCCTAAAAAAAATATATAATAATAATATAATGATCAAAATAGAGAAAAAAATAACTTTCTTTCCTTCCTTAACTTAATACTGTGTTATGTAATTTGGTTGAGTTCACTACGCCATTTATAGTATCAGTAATTTATTCTAACGTTTGTGCAAAAACATTAACACATTAAATAATAATAATAAAAACAAAAGCAATAAACATGAATAACTCTAATAAATTAACACCAATGATGATAATAATTTCCATTGGTATCATTGTGATTATTATGATTATATTGTCATTGTTTTATACTTTTTGTATTGTATTGTTATTAAAAAATGGCGTTATGAATATATATGCCACCACATTATTTTTTTTATAATGTATTTTTAGCAATACAAGGAAGATGTTGTTTTACAGTTATTGTAATGTTTCAAAATTATTATTGTCTTATAGTCATTGCATTGTTTTCTTATTATTTGTTTGTGTTGTCTGCTGTATTTTGCCTTGTGAATTTGATGTTTATTTATTTTACTTACCCGGTAGCTACTTTTTGTTATTAATTTATTGATGTAAATTTTATTTACTTGTATACTTATTTACAATGTGATTACATATGGCACTGTGAAAATATGCAACCCCGTTATCTTTTAAATTGATTTTTACTATAACAATTTACAAATAATAATAAAAAAAAAAGGGAATAAATTATGATTATTAATCATGATCATATTCAATTAAGCCCTCCAAAGGGTGTCGAAGCCCTCTCTAGGTCACCCTAAAAAATTTGGACTCAGACTTAGGTCTGGGTTTTGGCTTTGGCCCATTCCGAAAACTTTCATTTCGTTCCGGTGAAGCCATTCTTTTCTTTTAGCTCCTATTTTATATAATTTTCCCATTAGATAACCCGTTATTTTCCCAACCTAATTGGACAGAAACGTTTCCGCATTTATCTCTGAAAAATGCATACTCTTAGCAAATTTCCAAATAGATTCGTTGACATTAAAAAAACGGCATTTTACACTCATCAACATGTATAAAGTAGTTGGTCTGGACTCACCCTGCAGCACCTCAACACTGACGACCCTTTGCAGGAAGGTGCGCTCGCTAAATTTGAAGCTGCACGTGTAATGTCCCCTGTCTTCGGCTCGCCAATGTTTTTTGCTTAAAACCAAGCTGCTGGTTTGGAAGTCTGCGTCAAAACTCCTCCCCCTGCTGGTGTTTGACCTCCAGCCCTGTTCGGCGTTCGGCGGGGAGAAGGTCAAGAGTGTCTCTTTATTTACGATGATTTGATGGCCTAATAGTTGGGAAGTGTATTGCCAGCGGACTTCCGAGACGCCGCGGGATTGGAATTGTTTCCAGGAGACGTTGCCGGCAAAAGGGCAGCGGATGGTGAGAGGCGACTGCTCCGAGGTGTACACGGGATACTCGGGAGCTGGTGAGAGGTCTGGAAAAATCAGGGAGAGAGAAGAAAAGCTTGGAAACACTTTCATGACACTCTAAATAAAAACAGTTGGGTTAAAAAGGGACCGAGCCAACTTTTTCAGTTATTCATTTAATCCAAAAAGTTTAGCCAAATGAATTAACTACTTTTAATGTTGTGGGTTATTCGTTGAACCCAAAAGGTTGGGTCAAATAACCCACAAAGCAATTTTTGTTGTTGTTTTGAGAAGAAGAAAAAAACTCCAATACTGGGTTGCTTGGGGTTTTGGGTCGGTTTAATAGATTTAAATGAATAATTTACTAACCCAAACAATAGGGTTAAATAAATAACCCAAACGTGTTTTTGTACAAAATAAGGCAATCGTTGTTTTTGTGTGTGAAAAAAAATATTGGGGTTGTTTTGACCCAAGTTTTCGGGGTTAAATAAATAAGCCAAAAAGTTGGGTTAAATAAATAAAGTTAATAAAGTTGGGTCAGTCTCTTTCTGACCCAATTTGGGTCATTTTTGACCCATCTGTTTTGAAGCTGTATGTTTGTTTGTAAAAATAAAAATAAAATAAAAAGGAATGCAGGATTTGGATACAAATATTTTTAAATAGAATTTTTTTTTTTGAGGTCATCCACATGTCACTGAGGCTACTCAAAGTTTGTTCAAGGAATACATTCCTTATGTTTGGCAAAGTCACAGAAGATTTTTTTCATTTAACTCATTCACTCGCTGCCATTTTCACTGAAGCAACCCCCTTCGCTCCCCGCTGGTTTGCTGGATTTTGACAGATTTTGCAAGGCCCACAGAATATTCTGCTCTATTGCTATAAAAACATGGAACCTACCAAAGGAAATATTAGAATCTCTTCTTTCATCAGGAAAAAAGTATATTTCTGTCTTTTGTGTTTTGTAGCAATTAGCATTAGAATAAGTTAAGTTTCCTCATTATTCACAAATGTGTTTAAAACAGTAAAACATGGCCCTGGTTGATCTCTTATACTCTGCTGCCACCTGCTGGCCGTTTTTGTAATAACTACCATTGCTTCAAGCATTCAGTTCTGAGGCTGCATCAAAGCCTTCTGTATGCTCTAGCATTAAAAAAATAAATACGTCTTTGGGAGCATGACCATATTTAAAATAGAACATATTTGTACGTTTTTGGGAGCAAATGAGTTAAGCAGAGAGAAAAAAAAAAAACACCCCCTCCTAAATCAGCCTTAAAAAGCAAATCTCCCCCCGACCCATACTTGTGTACAATAAATGTTGGTATAATACCCCTCGCTCGATTTGGGATCTGAAAATGGTGTTTCACAGGATTTAACAGTAATCGAGCAAAAAGGCCTTCGTTGACTGACCAATAACTGTAATGAAAAGTGAGGCCCTGTCCTCCCCGCCGTCCCTCACGACGACACAGCTCCAGCGACCGTTGTCTCTGCTGGTCACAACCAATTGCAGTTGTCCTCCACTCGGAGACATTTTCTCTCCCGCCGGATCCAACCAGTACATGCTTGGCTGGCGGTGGCCTGGAGGCGTGTCCACGCGGCAAGACAACAACACGGCTTCACCGATCAGCAGAGGAGTTTGTTTCGGGTCGGCAGACACTACGAAAAGGAAGAGATTGGCGATCATTGTTTCAGGTAGAAGTCTGAAAAATGTCACAGATAATGTCATTATTTTTCATGTAAATTTCATAGCCTTAAAAAAACCCATTTTGCCAATTGCTGTCGACTGAATATGACATCACACGTGCTCAGAGCTCAGGTAACGGCATATCACGGCGGAGCTGTCTTGCGGGTTCGGTCACTGAGCCGTGATTGGTCGTTCCGTGTAAAGAGACAAAATCGATGCCAACCAAAAAAAGTCCAAACGATGAAAAAAGAAGAAGAAATAGTTTCAACCAAAAAAAAAAAAAAAAAACTTAAAGGGGAACTCAACCGAATTTTTTTCTTAAAGGGATACTCCACTCATTGAGTCATTTTCAGCAGCACAAAGTTAATATTTTGTCCAGAATTAATTTGGTAACTTCATTATTTTTCATGTACAATTAATACCTTAAAATATATTTTTTTCCACCTGCTGTCGACTGAAGATGACATCACCTGTGTTGAGGAAGTAGGTAACGACCAATCATGGCTCAGTTTGCTGACCAAATCCAGAAAACATGTAAACCATGATTGGTCGTTACCTACTTCCTCAGCACAGGTGATGTCATCTTCAGTCGACAGCAAGTGGAAAAATTAGTTTTCAAAGCTATTAATTATACAAGAAAAAATAAAATTTTAATCAAGTTATCAAATTAATTCTGGACAAAATTTTAACTTTTTTTACTGCTGAAAATGGCTCAATGAGTCAAGTATCCCTTTAACATTATGTTGTTTGTGCCTCCACTAGTCTAAACACGGCATTCAGATTAATATTGCGTTTACCCTGAGCAACAAGGATGTCATTTTCATTGGACAGCAGGTGGCAAAATGGCCGCACTTTTCGCATTTGCCATATTGAGGTCTACAGAACGTACTTTCTGCCCCCCGTCTTTCATCCTTGGCGCGGGGATGGATTTAGAAATCTTAATCCACGAGGATCAGGATTATTCTGATCCAATCCAGCAAAATTTTGAAATACCGGGTGGGATTTGTAAATCTGAATCACTTTAATCTGGATTGAATTTTTTGTTTACAATTTATCAGCAAAAAAAAAAAAAAGTCAGTCTCTCTCACACCGTCGTCATTCAGTAAAACGTCCCAAAACAAGTTGTGGCTTTAACTGGATTTATTGAACTGACTGGATAAATAAACTATGAATACATGTCGTATCGATATTTAGAAAATCGAACTTCCTTGATTTGGCCCACCTGTGATTTTGGAGATTCTAAAGGTCTTCATCGGAGTGATATCACCTTGATTATCAACTAGTCTGGAAAAGACCACCGTGCTGCCAAAGTCGTCCTGTGTGACGTCCTTGATGGTCAGCGCGTCTTTGGATACGAGCAACCTGTTTGCCCAGCGCGCATCTGCGAGCAAAGACGTGATAATGAGAGCAATTCGGGATGACGCGTCACCTCACGGGAACACAATCGCACCTTGAGTGACGGACCAGTCATGGACCATCGGGTGCAGCCAGGCCAGCCAGCCTTGTTGGAGTTTACTGTGGGACCAGTACAAGTATTTGCTAGTTGGGTCGAGCCCATCCAGCCTGAAGGTGGCCGCGTCTCCCTCTTTGACGTAGACCACCTCCTCACAGCCTGCGTCAGCATTCAAAGCCGGTAAATACAGGAAGTGCGGACGCGAAGGGTTTCAGGCGTAACCTACTTGTAGTCCACGTGAGGGCAGCCGTGACCAGCATCTGTACGATGACCTTCATGACGGCCTGGAAAATAGAAAGGAAAGCACGCGTTAGTATCCATAATGCCACAAGGGGGCAGTATCGGGAAGGCTCAACTCCTCCTCCACTTTTTACTACGGCAGTTTTATCAGTCGTTCTTCACAGAAGATAAATAATAAATGCGTGCGAGTGTTGTTATGTGTGTGTACACATGCACTGTCTAGTGGTGTCCAAATGAGTGCGATAAGTTTGAATTCATTTAAAGTTCCTTTAACGCTTGAAATGAATGACGACCCCAGACTTGGAATTCAAACTGAGGGGAATTGCAGTCGCTACGCAGCACACACGTTCACATAAAAAATTTAGCACTATTAAATTGAATAATAATGCATAAATTTGTGGAGACTGGGATCAAGTTGTATTTTACCATTTTAAAAATATGCAGAATTTCACAAAATACTTCACGTTAAAGTTTAGACAGCTTTCAATATGAAAAGAAAATTGTACTTGCGCTGTCACCAATGTCTTGCAAATGCAATTATGCCATCTAGTGGCAGGAAATTGACTTCCACACAAATCAATATCACACTTGTTTTTATAGTACAGTATGTGTTTTTAATTTGAATTCAATTTTATGAATTATTATGAAATTACTGTATCAATGACTAAAAGTTGCAGCCATATTTACATTAGTTTAACTGACAATTTTCCACTTTTGTTAAAAAAATAAGTATGAAAACTTAGGAAAAAAATATTTTATTGTACATTTAGAACAGATAAAAGATTTGCGATTAATCGCGAGTTAACTATTGAAGCCATACAATAAAATTTGGATTAAAAATGTTAATCGCCCGAAACCTCTAGTTCATATATGTAACAACACGGCCACTTAGATGCTAATTGTTAGCCCGTGTGGCTACGACATTTCTCACCATATCTTCTAGCTCAAGTTAGATGATGAAAATTGCTTCATTCAAATTTCTGAAATGTCATTAATCCATTCGTGCCCACCCAAAAAAAGTAATATGATTTTTTTAAATTAAAAAATAGCACTGTGAAGTAGTGATGATATCATTAATCAGATTTTTTTATTTTTTTATTTAACTATTTATATTGTCATGAAAAGTGTCCGTTGTGCTAAAAATTCTTTTTTTTTTGGTACTTGTTTTCTTTTATTTGAAAAAAAATTATAAAGACTTTCTTTCATTCACTAAATGACTCATAATTCTTGCTTTTGTGCAAAATATATAGAAAGGGGTGGCGGTGGGAGGGTGAAGACGCGTGTGAAGCAGGAAGTGACGCCTTTGTGGTGGTCTCAGATTTGAGGAGCTGAGCGGAGATGAAAAGCCGACGACAGCGAAGAGTGGGCGTCCTGCGGCGGCTTTTACGCCGGCTTTCGTCAACGGCTGCGGCGGGCCTTGATTTAGTCAAGATTCTTATCCCGATTCTCGAGCTTCCTCCCACACCCGGGTCGTCTCTTCCAAGAAAGACGGATCCCTCCCTCGCTCGAAAACAAACCACAGCGCACGGAGACTGCGCTTGAAGCTCATTTAGAAATTTCTCTTCTATCAGCGCAGTTGTTAAGAGTTCCATTGGTTATTTTAATGACAACATTTTATGTTGGAAAGTTGCAAAGTTCAGGGAGATCGCAGCTCATCAATATGCGTAAACAAAAAGGAAAGCGTAAACAAGTAAATATCACGCCTCCCTATAGTTTTCTACAAGATTTTTTTAATGAAATGTTAAACTTTGACACATCTTTGGTTTATCATTTCAGACAAAAATAAAGGTCAACAGAATTAAAAAAAAAAAAAAAAAAGTTAACTGATAACGTACTTGAATAAATAAATACAGTTTCAAATTGATTTTTTTTCGGCTGTCAGATTTTAATTTTTTTTTTAAATTTTTTTTTTTAAGCAAGGCCGATACTGATTTGTTAAAATACCAAAATATCAGCACAAATAATGGGCCCGGCCGATAATCGGGCCATCTCTAGTAAAAAGTCATCATAAAAAGTTCTCAAGTAAAATAGAGATACCTGAAAAATCGACCTGAGTGCAGTAATTATCAAAGTGTTTTTTTTACTTTGTGACAGGAGTGAAACAAAAAAAAAAAAATCTGTTTTGATTTCACGAACCGGATCAAATGGTTACATTTTAATTTACGGTAATCATACTGCACCTCATATATCAAGATACATTTAAAAATGTAGTTTTATGACACCGGGAATATTGGTTTGACGTTACTGATGTTTATTTATTTATTTTTTATTTAATTAACTTGGGTAGTGTGAGCTTCAGCAAGCTTTTACATGTTGCACATGAATATACTGTACGTGACAAATGCTAGAGCCGTACCATATCGAGTTGAATCGCAATTCTACTGAATTGAACCAAATGGAAACATTTTGAAATTGTTACAACCTTGTATCGAGAATCGTATCAAATTGCCTTTTATGAAGCACTGCTATTAGGCACAACGTCAACACGTACGGTCGAGTATCGGTTCATTTTGGCAAACAAACTGTCAATCATCTCTCCACGCGTGTGCGTTACGGCATGCGTCGCAGCAACAACAACAACAACACTGTGGAGCGATGTTTGTGATAATGGGAAGGCATTTGAAAAGCCAGCATGACTGCTGCCGTCATTATTCTCTTGGTGCATGCTGGGATGTTACTTGCGAGGTGGCTTGGGGGAATTAAGGCAACAATCTACTTTAGGTTGTTTAGGCCTTTCCGTTTGTATTGGCACAAGCTATAGATTTTTTTTATACATATAAAATTTTACGCGCTCCACTAATGAGAATAGAATCCATTTTACATTCCATAATATGGGCTATATCGTTAGCCTAATAGCATAATTACCCAAGCCATTTAAATTTCACAATATCAATAAATATTACCAACATGCTTGCTAAAAATGACTTATTTTTTTAAATACATTTTTTATATAGATTCTCAGTGATGGTTGAATCGAAGGAACTGGACTGTTTTTGTTTGTTGAATTGGTTGGATTAAAAAAAATAATAATAATTTTAAACACAAAAAAATGACAGGCAAGTATGCTTTAAGGATAACGATTATGTACTAGTAATATACTTGAATACTAATCACTTAAAATATGCAGAATTTTGTTTAATAATAAAAACAATATTTTGTTAAACAATAAAAAATTACATTAAAAAAATATTAAGACCCTTCCAAAAACCAGATGTTGATTACTTACCAGGGGGAGAAATAATATGATCTCAAACTATAATAATAACTAATAATAATTATGAAAAAGAAACTAAGATGAAGGTAAACAATAAATGACAAACAAGCTGGTCAAAACAATATGACAGCATAATATGATTACTTATCATATTTGACTAATTTGGTAGCTCACAAATTTAGTAATCAATTGTGTTAAAAAACGAAAAAAAGCCCATCCAACACTATTGACTTTCTATTTTAGCGGGTTGGCGACATTTTTCGAACAAAATTGACAATTTCAAACTAAATGCCGCATTTTTTTCTACAGCCAAATTGACGGCAACAAAAAAAAGAAAATCAAGCACAACATTCAACTATTAAAACTAGAATTCGACATTTTAATCAAGAAACATTAATTAACGTTAACTATTTTGTACTTTTTCTCTCTCTAAACAGTACATTTGAGAATTCACATAACAATATTATTATCATAAAAAATACAATTTGGGTTAACGAGCTTCTACATTATTAACCATTACGGAAAGATTAAAAAATTGATTGGTCATTCCAACAATGACATAAACCTCACATTGGATGCTGGTCTAATGTACTCTAATGATTTAGTAACATTGTTATTTGTTCTGTAAAAAAAAGCAGGTGAAATTGTTTTAACTACACGTCAAAGAGTTTGGTGTACTTACAGTTGAAGATGATGATTCTGTTATATTGTGCTGATCACAGAAGGTCTTTTGACTGGCGGTGTGGTCGCTGTTGCTCCTCCCTCAACACGCATTGATTTGATTGGCCTGCAAACACAAGTGCTCAATCACTAACCAAACAACCGCATTACAATATATATCCACTAATGATGACATTTTACACATATTTTTTTTTATCATAGAATAATAATTACATTTTTAAAAAAATAAGAAATGTGAATTACGGCAGAGTTCCGTTCCTAGGCTGGCGTTGTAACCCGAATTTCGACTGAAGTCAGATTTGACCGTTAAAGCCAATATTTACATCAAAATACTTTGTATAGTAATAAAAAATAAAAAATAAAACTATAATATTTGCGCGACCCGGAATGGCAGGAAACAATCTTTCCTGTTTCCGCACAGACATTCATTGCTGACGGACGGCAGAGCGGAGCTAATTCCACTGATCTGAATAAATGACTGGATGGCTTATAGGACAAGACTTTTGAAGTCGCGAGGCCGCCATATTGCTCCTCCCATGAAACGTCTCTCGGCATACGATCCTATACATTTACAGTATCCAAATTAGAGAACGAGACAGTACGATGTTTTAAATTTGTTCAACATAAACAAGAGGACTTCAGACATTTTACAACTTGACTTAAATACATGTATAAATTATATGCTTAATGATATATAGAAGCATATTTCTAATTAAAGAATTATAAAGAAAAAGCAGCACATTCCGTCCACTTGTTAATTTATATTTTTCTTGTTAAAAAATAGTGACCACCCCGCCACCGGCCTTATACTAACTAACTAACGAGCTGTAAATCTCTCATCTGTACGTATACCATATCGTTTATACAGTAGTCCGCTCCCAAATTGGGGGGAGCAAGATGGCCGCCGTGTGACTTCAACGGCTATCCAGTTCATATATTCAGGTCAGAGGCTAATTCAAACATAAACACGGAAATGAGACGCGCCTGATGGCGAGCCTTCCTGCTCGATGGACGTTCGTTGCTGGAGGTAACAACAACGCAACTTTATATCATTATTAAATGGCGTGATTACTGTGGGAAATTAACGAAAAAGAAGATGCAACGGACGCGGCACGGGCGCCGTAAAGTCGATACGACGTAACTCAAGGGCTTCCTAAACGTGAGGGCGAAAAGTGTGAGTGCTATATATTGTATGTAAATATAGTAAAAACAATAATAATGGCACCACATCCCCCTCACAGCATAGCTGGCATCTTGCAGTCTAATTTGCATATTTGCTCAATTATGTCTCCCTTAATCACATCATTATACTGTAACTGTGTAGATCACATTTTCCTAGAGGGATACACTTTAAAGTGATAAAAGTGAATTATCACATTGCACAGGGTAACTGTGAGGTATTAGATGGTGATTCAGGCCAGGAGATGAGTTCGGTATAACAAAAAAAAAAAAGGGGGGGGGGGGGGGGTTTAGACAAGCGAAAATGGCGCTCCGACATTTAGTTGATATTGTACAAATTTGTGTAAAGGAAAAAAGGATGCCCACTTCTATGCCTTTCTGCACACAGTATGAGGTTTAGCAAGAAGTAATTATTCTAATAATAAACAAACTTTCGGTCCCTTTTCTGCTAATTACATTGCAATTTTTTGGGGGGGGGGGGCAAAATCCTACTAAATTCCCACGAGAAAAAAAAGAGGCAGCGGCATCGTGATTGCCTCTCATTTGGCAAATGTTACCAAAATCACTTTATGGTCTATTTTCATGGCGAGGCGCTCGCGCCGCGTGGCCCGCCGCTGCGTGCGCGCGAGATGATTTTGTTGTGGAAAATCACATCATCTGACGCCACTTTGGCTGCTGGATGATTTGCGCTAATGGAACGACACCCCAGGTACAACACATGAGAGCCAACACACAAACGCAGTGTGTTCATTAGTCTCACACACGCGCGCAGATGAATTCAGGTCGTTATGAAGCCGTGAAAAGGGAATCCTGTTGTTTGTGATGAAAAACACGCTTATAAGAGAAGAGTGAACTATTTGGCGAGAGGATCTCGAAAGAGAAGCATAAGTAGTTGTAATGCCAATTTCAGGATATGGCCTGTTTTGTCGTGGTTTTGACCAGGGTTATTATAGTTTTGCAATTTTCATTTAGTTTATTTCGTTTTCTTTTTTAAATAGAGTCTGTTTGAATTAGTTCTGTCCCACTTATGTTATTGTGATTTTTATTCTCCACACTTTTTTTTTTGCCGTGAAACAACTCCCACATAATACTACTTCCGATTGTTCAAATTTCAACTTGCTTAAAAAATTCACGCTACCCGGGGTATATATATATATCGTCTGGTTCCACATTACTTACAGTATTCACACAATTTAACGTTAAATATCAACTTTTCCACATTCATTTTCAATGGGTCAGACATTGTCTCACTTTCATTGCAAATTTATCCATGGCCGTTATTTTAAGTAATCTACATGTATAACAACTGACTATCATATCAGGAAATGGATTATAATTTCTCTGAAATGATTAAATCCCACTTTAGACAGATTGCAGTTCAAGTTTTCTTTGTATTCATTTGTTGTTTCCCACACCATGTTAATACTTGGGCGGGCCACCCAGAAAAAAGAAGAAAAAAAACGTGTCACGACCAGATATACCGCATGTAACGTGACTCATGAAAACCAGCCCCGCACCCTGCCGGAGTCCACCCACCCAAGTAGATTTCTTTGGGAAACACTGAACTACAATTAAAAATCTTACCATTCAGTTAATAGCATTCAGATTTTCAGAATTTCCACACAATTTCTGCAGGAATTGCACTTTGTCTAGTTTTCAGGTTGGTTAAATTATTTTTATACTGCCTTGCCCTTTGTTTGTGTGTTCCTTTATTTGGAGCGCTGTTCATGTTGTACTCGATTTGGCCACTTAGGGGCGGTGTGGTTCCACGCGGTCTAATACACTGTGAAGTTGTAGCCACATTAGAGAGTAGAAGGAAACAGTCACGATCAAGTTATTCCAATAAAAGTTTTTTTTTTTTTGCAGTGTGGAGCCGTTCTTTTGAGTGATAAAAGTGCCGCGAATAGCGCGCTAATTAGCATTAGCGAGTCAGACTGGCGTAGATCATTACAATTTCTTTCTTTTTTTTTCTTTTTTTCTTTAGATCATTACAATTTCTTGCACATCTATAAATTGAAGCAAAAATCATTGTCAATCAAATCATTTTGAATCAAAAATCGTTCTCAATCAATTCTGAATCGAATCGCACACCCAAAAATCGGAATCGAATCGAATTGTCAGACACTCAAAGATTCCCACCCCTAGTCTTCATTCCTGTTAATATTGAAATAGAAATACTTAAAATCACATTTAAATTCAACCCTAAAGGCTCATGTATTAAATTAATTACCACATTTTCGCTATAATTTTAGTTAGTTTTGTAAACATAAAATGTAGATTCAGTTAGTTAGTTTTTTAAAAAGCATTTTGTTTTAGTTTTATTTTGTTAACAAAATTGTTTTTTTTAATATATATTTTTTCCCATTAGTTCTCGTTAACGAAAAACCTTGATGATGAATTGGCGGATTACGAGAGCACTTACTGTATGTCAGCGCTGTGATTGACAGGTGATCGACAGGTGATCCGTCCAGGGTGTAGTAGCCCGCCTCCCGCCCCGACTTGAGTGCGGGGCAAGAAAGAACAATGAAACGCGATTAGCGATGGAAGGCGCCTTGCATGTGTCAAATGATGTGATCATTGCAGTCATGCAGGTGTCTCCTACACAAACACACAAACACTGACACACACAGGAAGTCGCACTTCTATCACACTTGCACAAGCAGTACATTTGACTTTGTGCAATACCAAACCAAAAGATACATACAAAGATTATAGATAGGATTTTTTTTTTCCTTAAATATGTTTACGTACTGAATTTGTGAGTTCAATGCCAATTTTAATGTAATGAGTAAAAATTTTGCATTTTTGGTCATTTGTTGTTTTAGTTAACTGCAAGTTGATCAACAATAATAATACAAAATAAATAATTACCGCTATCATTTATATACATATCTAATACATTATAAAATATGAATTAAATCAAATTGTTTTATCATCTTATTCTTATATAAAAGACATTACATATAATGTATAAAAATATTTATATAAATATAATATAAATCTAAATATTAATGTTGTATCGACTTCATATTTTATACATTCTGTAATATATGAAACAGATATACAAATTTAAAATAAAACTTAAAAAAATATAGAATTAACATTGTCTTAAATATATAAAATACATTACATTATATACAAAATATAAAATTAAAAACACATTTTTGGATCAACTTTACGTAGGAGTCTGTGATTGATTAAAAATAAAAGAAAAATTAACTCATTTAAGATACATGAAGCCGTGTTTGCCATAATTTTGCCCAAATAATCCAAAATCTCACGGAAGCAGTGACTGTCATTTATCGTTTTTCTCTTCTCCCTTTTACGCACATCTTCTCTCCGATTGAAATTTCAGACGCTTTGGTGTTTTGTTTTTTTTCTGTGTGTGTGAGTGCACCTGTGTTGCTGTGACCAAAATGCACCAGTTGTGCGGAAATACAGATGTTATCCAATACAATGTGTAGTCAAATAAAAAAAACTGCATTTATTGAGAACTTTGTGTAGAAAGTCAATGCAGATCTTAATTTATTTGAAAAAAAAAAAGAGTATTGAAAGGCAGCGTGCATTTAAAAATTCACTGGAACTTATTCTTACGCTGCGTATATGTGAATTAATTCAGATCGATCTTATTTGTATTCACGTCACCGGTCGCAAAAGCTTCATCATCATCACTGATTCTCTTTCTCTCTGTAACGTCACCGTTTTATTTTCCCCTCTCGATTTTTCTTCTTCAGCGCGTTGGGAGGGCGGGCGCCTTCTTCGTCGTCTCCGGCCGCCACAGCAGCTGTCGGGCTGTGATAAAGACGAGAGGTTTTGCCTCTAATTAGCACAATAAGCGTATTGAGAGTGCAGGGGAGGGGGGGTGTATATGAGGAAGATGAAATATCAGCGAAACTGGCAGCATTGGCGGCTGTTCTTCATCTGTAGGAATCTTTTATGAGGTAAAAAAAAAACCTAAAGCATTATTGATTTTTATTTTATTTTTTTACTTTTTCAACACAGCTTTGTAGTGACTCCTAATCAATTTTCTTTAAACTTGCAGTAAAGTTCGCGCAGAGAAGATTCAGTTACAAGCTTTTCATGGCAGCAAACTTAACTCTTTTACTGCCAAAGACGTTAAATGACGTTCTGCAAAAACCTACGGCGGAGCGCCAAAGACGTTAAAAGACGTCCACCCATTTATTTATTTTTTTAAACGGGTAGAGGGAACCCTTCCGCATCTGTGGTGAAAGTTTCCAGCAAGTCTGTTGTGCCTAATGACTATTTTTGGCCCCTAGAGGGCAGCGATGACTCTCTTTTGACAAGATCGGGTGGGCGTCAGGAGAAGACGTGAGGCGGGGCTAGAGTGTTGAGGGGACATTGGCTGAAGAAGCCATAATGGCGGCCGCTTGCAAGTAAGCTCACGGTCGAGCCGTTTTTTTCAAAGACATCGACCAACGATAAAGAGCACATTGATGACGACGATGATCTTCAACGATGATGATGATGGTGACTCCGAGGTTGACGCCGAAGTTGGAAGCGCTGATGCGGCAGTTATAAAGGTTCACGGGCGAGCGATGCTGACACCGGAAAACACGGAGCACAACGCTCAGGCGGACGTTCAATCGGACGACGAAGAGTGCCCCGAGTCCAATGCATATTCATCGGAGGAAGTGTGTACAGTCTGCTACTTGCTATTTATTCCCCGGAAAAAAAA
The DNA here is from genome assembly GCF_051991255.1 of Vanacampus margaritifer. Lineage (NCBI taxonomy): Eukaryota > Metazoa > Chordata > Actinopteri > Syngnathiformes > Syngnathidae > Vanacampus > Vanacampus margaritifer. The sequence continues at coordinate 25,600,342 of NC_135440.1, read as the reverse complement.
GGCTGTCAAGAAAGTGTAACGTTTGCACGCGAAACGGACAAATGCGAAAGTGAAAGTAAATTGTTGTGCGAGTCCAGCGGCGTCTCCTTGCACGCAGGAGAGCGTTAAAAAAGAAAAACTGTATTTGAAACATCCACATAATTGTAAGTAGTACCACAGTTGCACACATTTGTAAATAGTTTGCGAAATTGTTTTGTCAAATTGTTACACCGTTGAATGGAAATAAACGTATTTTGCAATCAAAAAACACTTTTTCATTGTTGGCGAAAGCGTTTTACAGAAGTAAAGCACTATTTAGGTGTTTGTGGCATCATTCATGGACAAAAAGAAGCGTACAATTCACTAGAGTGCATGAAATAACATCGTTTCACAAAAAGCTCTTTTTCTCCGCTTTTTGTTTCAAAAGAGAGAATTTTGGTGAAAGTAACCATTTTCTATTGTTGATTACTCAAGAACGGAATAAGGTAGAAACAAACTTTTTTTTTCTGATGAAAGATGAGAGTCCAATCTTTCATTTGGTAGTATGTGTGCTTCCATAGTCCAAACACAACATTTTCTGTGGACCTTGAACGATCAGTCAAAATGCTTAAATCGGCTGGCACTGGCGACAACCAGTTTCTTTTTTTTTTCAACCCGTTTCTGAAAACGTCTGGCAGTCAAAGAGTTAACAAGCAGCAAATAACAAGCAAAGGAAAAAAATGGAAACTTACCATAAAACTAAGCATAAAATAAGAAAATTACACATTGTGTATTTATTTACTAAGCCATTATTAATGCAAACTATAATGCAAAATGAAAACACGATTTGTCGATTGAATAATCGATTCTAAAAATATTTATACAGGGACAGCGCTAAGCCATACATATTACATAGTTTGTTGTTTTTAGAAAAAATGACAATCAAGTCTTTATAAACTCACAAATCTATTTGTGTGCAGTTCAGTGCTCACCAGAGACGACCACAAGCGCGTGTACTTTCTCCTTATTGTCCACCAAGCACGTAAACTCCAAATTAGCCTCCTGCCTTAAGCTTGCCCTCCTTCCGATGTTAATCTTGGTGCCTGGCAGGAGAAAATACAAAAAGGATGAATTCATGAGTGATTGGATTAGTAAATTTTTTTGTCTCGTACCAAGCACTGCGGGAAGAACTATGCGTGATTAAATGTTGGTGATAATCTCATACTGACTTACCCAGTGGAAGCCACGTGATGGTCTTCAACAGGAAAAATGTCACTCGGAAAAAAAAGTTAGTGTCGTTTTAAATCCAGGATAGATGTGAACAAAAGAGCTTCTGTGTTAAAGATTAGAAAAAAGCAGATTCCAAAACCACCCAAGTTCTTCTTCACTTTCTTCCTCTCGTTCTTGTATTTAAAAAAAAAAAAAAAAAACGCTGGTAGATTTCAGATGTCACTGGAAAATGTGTCATATTTTCCAAAATACAGTGTTTTTTTCCGTGTCCAAATTAAAATGCCAATGAATTTGATCATCCATCTGCACGAAGGCGCAACCATCGGTACTGCTGTATTCATAATATGTCACTCATTATTTTAATGGTTTCTTTTTTGTTTTACAGTTTTGTGAGTTGACTTTTATATTTTCAAAATGAAATTTTCACAATTATTACAATATACATGAATTGAGAAAATCATCTGAACTTCAACTTGAATAATTAATTTTAATTTTATTTTTTTCTAAAGTGACATTGTGCCTCAAGGTGTCTCTACATGAAATGTGCTAAATAGGGAAAAAAATTTGAAAACAGATTTTTATTTTTTTTTAAATTAAAGACAACTATCAGATAAATACATAAAAAATAGCATTACCAAATAAAGAAGATATTAGCAAAATCACAAAAGAAATGCTTGTATTGAAATATTGTATGATAGCAAAGGAAAATTGCTCCGTTTGTAAACCATTTATTTTTGTTTTAGGACATCCAGAGCAATTAAAATTAAAAATACTATGAATGAATGGTTCATTTAATCAACTATATCTACTGATGCATTTTTACTTATTTTTCTTCTCTTTATGAGCTAAATATATGTATTTATTTATTTTTTCAAAGATTTTATTAAAAACAACAATTAAATATAACAGTTGACTTTCCATAAAATGTGTATTTAGTTACCCTCTTTAAATAATTTCCAAAAGTCTTTTTTTTTTTTGCAAATTTAGGTTTAATTAGTATTCTTATTACTTTATTTAGCGGTAGTTATCTATTTTTCTAATAGTTTTTTTTTTTTTTTAATTCTCAATATTTAATTTATGAATACATTTTAAGAGCGCCTTTTAACTCATTCACTGCCATTGACGGGTATAGACGTCAAAAATTCATTTGATCTATTTGTATTAGTTTAACATTTTTTTCTACTTTTGTTAACAAGAGTATGAAAACCTATACTTTTTTTATTGTACATTTAGAACAGATATAAAATGTGGGATTAATTGTGAGTTAACTAGTGAAGTCATGTGATTAATTACGATTAAAAAATATATATTTTTCTTTTAAATCGCGTCAGGCGATTAAAATTTTTAATTAATCCCACATTTTATATCTGTATTTCTAAAAAATATATATATAGGTTTTCATACTCGTTAACAAAAGTGGGGGAAAAAATTAACTAATAGAAATAGTTCAAATACATTTTTGACGTCTATAACCGCCAATGGCAGTGAATGAGTTAAAAGGCATTCTTAAAATGTATTCATAAATTAAATATTGATTTTTTTTTTTTTTAACTATTAGAAAAATAGATAACTATCGCTAAATAAAGCAATAAGAATACTAATTAAACCTCAAAGGTGACATTAGAAAAACTATCATTTTGTAGCGGATATATGTCAGGCACAACATTATAATTGTGCCAACGTGACCAGAAAAAAATCGATTCTCACCGCGGAAGTGCAGCAAAACAAGCTCAATCTCGAAACAAGTGAGACACTTAATACAGTAACTACAGCAAAGCCACCAAAATGGAGTTAGCCCACTTATACACCTTCATTCATGAATACTTACCGGAATTTTTGAGGCGGTTGTGTGCACTATATTCTCATTCAAGACACAAATCTTTGCTCACCCGCTTGCTACACTTGCGAGGATGTCAAACACTGTTGGAGGAAAAACTTGAAAAGAAGCACACAATCAAGTTGCAACGTTGTAGAGCAACTGCCACCACACAGAAAAAAAAACAACCCTGTGGCTTTTGCTTTTCGCGCTTTTACGAACAACCGAGCTGAGATTGTGCACACATCTTAAATACGTAACAATGTCTCCACCTCATTCATCACTCACTGGATGATGGCAAATTGAAAACCTTCATCCAAAAGTGGATGAAAAGGAAACGGCAGCGAAATGGAATCAAAACGCACAAAAACAACATATAGGCTGAACGTTGATTTTTGGTGTTTTTATTTTCTTTCGTAGGACACATTAGAGCCGACACGCTCCCACCATCACTTGTACTCGCTCTCGCTCTGAATGAATGAATGAGGTGGAGGCAGACTTGGCTGAAGTGATGTCAAATAAGAGTCCGGGAAAGACGCGTACTCTCGACTTTTCAGAGGGGAAGACATGCATTTGAAACCAATAATGGACACACAACTTTAGAGGCTGAATGAGGCCTTGGATATGAAGTGAGAGTTTGTTTCATGAAGGAAAAACTTAGAAAAATTGGATTTAAAAAAAAAAAAAAAAAAAAATCAAATACTCAGCCAAACGGTGAGCAGACATCGCAGAGTATTTACAGTTATGAAGTGTGCCAGGGTCTTTCAAAGACATTGTAAGGACGTGTGTGCGCCATTAAAAGCTGTGTGTGTGTGCGTGTGCGAGAGAGAGAGAGAGCATCCACACTCGCCACTTTCACCCCCAAAAAAAAGTGCTGCAGCAGCCCCCCCCCCCTCGGTCTCATTCCGCCACCCGCCGGTAGAAGTAGAGGTAGCCCAGGTCCTTGGGGGGCTTCTCGGAGGCGCACACCTTCTGGTCGTTGAAGATGACCCATCTGTCACAAAGACACACACAGGCGTAACGTCACCATGATGATTTAAAAAAAAAAAAAAAAGATATATACAAAGTTAGGGCTGCTTAATTGTGAAGAAAATATTCATCATGATTAATTTGAAATCATGATTAAGACAAGCATTTGTTTTTTTTGGTACAAAACATGAAAATGTTTAAACGTGTAAAAAAAAAAAATGTTAAGACAAATACATTTCTTTGAAACACTATAATTATGAAAGTTCCTTTTGGACCAAACAATATTTACTTAAATGAGTCAGTTAAAAATAAAAAAGGCGCAAATATATAAATTTAAACAACTCAAAATTAGTATTAATAATCTTTTCTTTTTGTTTGCCCATTTTGTAATTGTGGAGTGTAATCATTGAATTTCGATTAATTGCACAGAACCATCCCAAATATTCCAAGTTTAATTTGTGGTCAATGTAGATGGCACTCCTGTGAAGCATATCTTACACCATAATGGGAAAATTGAATAATCTTTTTTAAGATAACCCTCAAGCAAAACACACAAAAAAATGCAAAATTGGTGGATCCATTGTCTTCTAAATACAAATAAGTGATGTTTAAATTTTTTGTATAAAACAAATAACTGAAATAAATGCTAAATACAGTTACATGAATTTTTATAAAATACTTTAAATCTAAAATAAATCTGTGATCTTTTAGAGATGAGACTTGGGAAGCATAATGGGAAAATGGGATTTCTTTTAAATTAATTTAATGAAATAATGGTAAAACTGTAAGACTAGACTACCCTCCTGTATTTATGTAATAAAATATAACAACAAAACATAAAAATGGAAAATGAGAGGTTCTGTCCCCAGAAAACTTACATACTTTTATTTTTATTTTTTTTAATAGTTTTAAAAAAACAACCTGGGAAGCTCTAATAATGAAATGTAATAATAAACAAATAAAGTAAAATAAAATGAATCTAAAACAAAATGCTTTTTTTTGTATAATGAGGTCTTTTGAGACCTTGTTTACAAGCCTGTGTGTTTTCATATGGCGACACGGCGCCCTCTGCAGGGAAGAGCATACTAGTACATGGATACAATAACACATACCTAATAAATGCTCATAAAAGGAGCACAAGCGTCACTCGTTGCATTATTGTGACTAAATTAAAAAAAGAACCTCAGTGCAGTAAGCCACCACTGTTCGCGGAGATGGTGGTGGGGGGGGGGGGTATTGTGAATAATAAGAATTCACAAATAACTGACACCTCCGCTAAAAGGGCTTTGTAATTGCATACAGTTCAAGCCCTCACAATGGAGAGGATCGTCAAGTATCAACACCGTTCATCTAGAATGCCCACAATCAACAACCGGTGGGACAAAAACAATTCAAACCATCTTCACACGAGGTTCATCAACAGTGTCAGCGAGCATACAAACTGGCATTACATCGCATATGAGCCAACAAATGTCTGCACTTTACACAAACGGTAGCAGCCATTAAATTGATAGGGAAATAGAGAAACACACTGAGTTTCACTCTTAACTCATTTGCTCCCAAAAACGCATAAATACATTCTGTTTTAAATGTTTTAAGGGTCCCAAAGCTGTATTTAGATGTTTTTTCTCTCCAGTTTTTTTATGCTGGCTGTTTTCCATGTGTCTCTCCTCAAACACATGAGCACATCAATCAGGTGTGTTGATGGAGGGAGACATGGGAAAACGGGCAGGACGGCGGCTCTCGAGGACCAGGGTTCGCTACCCCTGTGCTAGAGCATACAGAAGGCTTTTGATGCAGCCTCTCAACTGCAGAGAACGGTTGAGGAAATGGTAGTTATTACAAAAACGGCCAGCAGGTGGCAACAGAGCAAACGAGATCAACCAGGGCCATGTTGAAAAAAGCTCATCTACCCACAGTTCAATAGAGATTTGTGAATAATGATGAAACTTAGCTATATTTTAATGCTAATTGCTGCAAAACAGAAACAGAAGAGACTCTAATCTTTCTTTTGGTAGGCTCCATGTTTTTATAGCAATAGAACACAATATTCTGTGGGCCTTGCAAAATCTAGTAAAACAGCCCGGAGCGAAGGGGATTGCTTCAGTGAAAATGGCTGCCAGTGAATGAGTTAAATGCCAACAAAACAGGACATCTCAGACACTGAAGACAATAAGATCCTTCAACGGATTACGCCTAACAACAACACACAGAATACACAAGATGACGCCAAAGTACTACTTTTATTGCTTTGGCCTGAGCACAAAAACCGACAAGACAACCGAGGAGCGCTCACGGTTTTCATTTCCATGTGGCTGCTGGGTGTTAGAATGCGCACCATGAAAGAAATGTCTCGTCAAGTGAGCGCGAAAACTGAAGAACACTTACTGCTGATCCTTCTTGATGTGACAGACGTAGTGGCCGCACATCGTGCTCGTGCCCATGTGGCTGATGAAGGCAAACAGTTCGTATTCTGGACAGAGCACAAAACAACATGATCAGTTACCATCAAGCCATCCTCATGAAAAGATTTCTATAAGGGACTCTAAAAAAAAAAAACTCACTGCCTGGTCCGTCTCTGACGCAAGGCCCGGGCGGCGGCTCCCGAGCGGCCTCGCTCTCAGCGGCCGAGCGACCACCTTCGGACACCTCCATTGACTCCAGGTCATCCAGGTGCGAGAAGATCCAGTCCACGGCACGCTCCAGAGTATTGCTCTGGCAGAGAACAGTTGATATACGATAAATGTGACATTTTAGTAAGTTACGTCCTACTTTGGGGTTGAACTAAACGACTTAACATTTTTGGTTTATGATGCTGTGTGCAAACGTGTCAATCTGCGCCTCTCACCGTTGCTCGAAGTGCTTTGGTTGCTTGTTCTCGGCTGAAGCCCATGGAGACGATGGTTGCCAGGTGCTCCTCGGAGACGCTCTCCATCGTCGGCGTGGTCCCGCCGCTGCAGCCGGGCAGGACCAAAGGGGCGGAGAAGTCTGCGGCCAATCGGAAAGCGCGGGTTGAGAGAAGCGTTCAAACGGGACCGATCTCCGCTGATTTGCAATCCCCGCCGGATCAGCGCACCTGGATCGTCCATGTGGCCCATCACCCAGTTCATGGCGGAGTCGATGCCGGTGTTGCCGGTGTAGTAGACGGCTTTCCTGCACGCCTCCAGCGGGAATCCCATGTCGCAGAGCTGCGACACGGTGGAGTCGTCCAGGACCGGAGCTGAGGATTGTTAAAAGGCTGAATTACTTTGATGACTTCATTTTTAAGAGTAAGTGAAAAAATGAACACGAATCAAATTAAAGTGTCACAACACATTTCCTCATATGGTGGTTGGGGATGCTTATTTATTCAACTTCAGAAGGGGCATTTTTACAATTATATTGAACGTTATCGTTGCAGTATATGACACTATGCCAATAGAATGTTAAAAAAAAAAAAAAAGTAGCTGGAGGTTGGAACCGACTAATGCCATTCCCATTCATTTCAATCATGAAAGATGATTTGCAACATGATCTTTTCAAGTCACTGAATGAATTAAACGTGTACATAAAGACACCACTGTGTATAAATATAGATTAGAATAAAGATAATATCCATAAAAAATGGAATGGATAAAACATCTAATATTAGAACGGCCACTATTTGAGGAAATGCGATAAATAATACAACAAACGGGTCAAAACCAGAACCCCCGCCCCCAAAAAGACCCGACATGATTAAAAAGTGAATAACCAAGGCAACATGAGGACGTCAAAGGCAGAAAAGCAAGAAAAGGAGCAAAAGACGAGTGGACGTGCATGAGAGGGAGCAAAGGAGCAGAAATGACAGACAGACTGACACAGCAGTGGGGAGTAGAGAGAGTCGTCCTCCTCGTTGCTGTGGGAGCCCAGGATACCTTTAACCTCCACATCGGGGGTCATGAGGGGGGGCGGGGCCACCTCTGGCAAGAGCTCCTCCCCCGGCTGCTGCCCCGACGCGCGGAGCGCGCTCAGGTCGAGGGTGTCGGGGACGTCGATGCTCACGTCTGCACAGAAAAACATCCGTCAGATGCCTTCCGAGGCAACGTCATGCTGAATACGACATTACACTGAATGCTCGATCAGTGGTTGTCAACCGGGTCGGTCGCCGACAGCTACTAAAAAATGACATGTACTTTTTTCAGAACAGTGCTGAGGTGAAGCAAATTCCCACATACAACATTGAGTAAGTGTCAGGTAATATTTCTTGCGCTCAAGTCGCTCGCAACTCTGTAAAAAAAAAAATACAATGCAGCTCACACTTTTGGCTAGCAAACTTCATGGCTAGCAAACTTCATGGCTAGCAACGCGCTTTTGGCGGTATGCCAAACTCATTTAAAATTCCGTTTACTCCTGACGGCCTCACGGCTCTGGCTGGGTTCTGAAGTGTTCGGTTTAGGTGAACGGTATGGGATTTTTTAATAGGTATTAGGTGAACTAATGAATACACACTCACATGCACACACACATACCAAAAAATAATAATAATAATTAATTAATAAAAAAATTTTTTTTTTAAAAGAGTGCAATGATGATGACATGTCAAATCGGTAAAATTACCGAATGAACAATACTGAGTTCTCCAGAAATAAAGAAAAAATTATAATAAAAAAATAAAAAATAAAATAAGATTCCGTTTACAAATGTAATATACTGCACAATTTTAAACAAAAGAAAACAAAACAAAAAAAAAAAGTTATATTGTTCTTAACTTCTATAACATTGGTTGCGAAGTGAGTCCACGGGTGACAATAGTTGAGAAAAGCTGCCCTAGATTATCGCGAACGACACCTTCCTGACTCACCCACACGAGGTGAAATCCATGACGTAGTGAGACCATATCATTTAAATAAAAAAAGAAAAAAATCTTCCCGCATGCTTAGCTTTTTTCAAGGTCCTCTTTCCATGTTTTTCTTTTTTTTTTAAACAAACAAACAATAAATTAATCTGTATTACAATAAACAATATCATATTTATTACATATATATGTTTTGGTCTTATAGGTTAGACTTACATTAAAATAAAGGCAAATGAACCATGAATTAGTACGTCCATCCAAAATCCAAATCGTGGCTTTACTCACCCAGTTTCTTGGGGACCCAGTCAAGGCCAAAGGTGAACTTCTTAATCTGAATAACCAGGTGGTCGGGGAATGAGGCAAAGCGGGTTGTTCTGACAAAATAAATAAGTCGGATCAATCAAAACAAACACATTCTGACTGCTGCTCCTGTCAGTGTGCGCATACTTGGTGGCAGTGGTCTTGGCCTGCACGGCGGAGCTCCAAAAGTCCGTGAGCAGTTCGGGTTCGCTGAGGGCCGCCATGCAAACCGCAAAGGGAATTTGCGCTCGCACGGGCAGGACCGTCGAGTCGCCGTTCTCGCGCTGACGCTCCGCCTCCTGCAGCTCTTCTGTTGAGCGGACGTTATTGATTAAGACATTTTCACTTTGGAAAAAAATCTTATGTGGTTTGAAAAAAAAAAGACCAAAGTACCACCACATAAGCAGCCGCAGAGAGACAAACAAAAAAATGACCATGAAACATTTTCAAACCTACAGTAAATGAACATTCATATCCGCCCACTCACCTGTGTTGATGGCCTGATCCATGGGCACAGGCAGCTGGATGATGTAATCCACCCGCTGCGTGTACTTGGCCTTTTGGGATTGCTGACACACAATCCTCTCCTCCACCAGAAATCTGAAGGCTTCAGACGGGTTGGGCCCCGAGCGGCAGTTTCTCTGCAGTTGAAAGAAAGTAACGCGATGAGGGGGAACAAGCCGAGTGACTCAAGATGGAGGCGTGGAGGCGGCGGCGTTCAAATCTACCTCCACCATGTTTATGAAGTGCAATAAAAACTCCTGTGCGTCCTGCTGCCGATTGGTGGAGAACTCCGGGTGGCCCCGCCCCACAAGTGCTTTGAACATTCTTGGTGCTATGCCGATTTGGTAATCCTGTAAGTAAATATTTAAAAATGTTTGACAAACTCTTTTTTATCAGAGGAAACCAATATGTGCATTTTTTTTGTACCTTAACCTCAGCGGCGCCATTTTCATCCCCAGGATCCGGTGCTGGTTTGGAATATTCGCCCGACAACAGGCCGTAGCCCAGTTTGGCTCTGTGAGGTGGCCAATTATGACATCACTGACCCTGACAAGCTGAATTATGCATCACGCGGACACCAAGAAGAGACACTCACACTTGGGTTTTGAAGTCTTGAGTGGGGTCACTCGGGGCCTCGTCCATTATCTTGTCCATGTTGGACACATACCTGGAACGCCGTTTGCAACATTACGCTCGTGCAACTATGAATTAGGCACGCTCAGCTGTTTCGCATTTTGAATTGAACATAATTTCATCAGAAAAGAGAACCAGTATAATTTGGAGCCTTCTTTATATTGGATTTCCAATAAAAAAATCTCTGCTGCGGCAGCTCTAAATCAAATACTCGGATTCATTTTCAATCACTATTTGAACAAAGCCAGTAAACAGGAGGGGGGGGGGGGGGCAGGATGGATACTAACTTGCTCACGAAGTCTGGAACGGTGAAGAGCACTTGCATGACGGAGTTGAGGTAGCAGCTGTTGCCCAGGTTCTTCATGCCAGTCAGGCCCTCCCCAAAGAGCGGGCGTAGGGTGGTCCCGGACTCTTGGATGACCTCCCACTCGCCCACGCGCTGATTCACGGCGATCTCCAGCTCTGTCATGGTCCGCTCGGTCTGAGAAGGTCCATGACGCGCGCGTACGTGAGGAAGCTCAGATTGAGCGACAATGCTGACGATGTCGCCGCCAAGTGCCCTTACCTTCTCCATGGTCATCATATCGATGCCAAAGTGAGAAAGATGCTCGGGTAACTTGGAGTCCAGCACCATGTCATCCTCGTCGTACGAATACACATCTGGATGTCAAAATGAATTTGGTAAAGCCGCATTTTTCTGACTTGATTCTTCCAAACGGCGTCGCCTTACCTGCTCCGTCCGGGGTGATGGTTCCCAGTTTGACCGCCAGCGGGTAGCCCGTCTCCTGGAAGTAGAGCAGGGCGTGGTTGTTGCCGCCCGAGCCGTCGAAGTACCTGCGACCGCAGAACACTTTGCCGTCCGTGAGGTTCATCCAGAGGTTCTCCTGGAGGCCGCACACTTCACACCGCCAGCCACTGTCGCACGGAGGGACACGCGTGATGACAGCAAATTGTACTCTAGCACCATTTTTTTTTTTAAGTCTGTGTTTATGAAAATCTTACAAATGGAGACAGAAAGATGCAATCGTGGAGCATTAAACCTACATGAGAAAGCATTATTTATTTTAAAGCGGAACCTGAAAAATCTGCTCGCCCTCATTAGTGCTCCCCACTACGCTGTCAATATCCTAAACGTCAAAAACAATTATTAGATAACAATACAAAGCCTGGGTGCTATGGAACATTCCGGTCTTTAATATGGCCCACTGAGGAATTATATCATCAAGAATCCCTTTCTTTTCTTTGGTCCTTCCTCAGGTTTCCTGATGGCCTCACGACTCTGGCTGGAAGTTCGGTTTAGGTGAACGGTATGGGATTTTTTTTTAATAGGTTTTAGGTGAACTAATGAATACACACTCACTCGCACGCACATACATACATATAGTCACCCACATACCAAAAAAAAAAAACATATATATAAAAAAAAAAGGAGCGCAATGATGATAACATGTCAAATCGGTAAAATTACCGAATGAACAATACTGAGCTCTCCGGGGGAAAAAAAAAAAAAAAGAATCCCGTGAGATTTGTTGCATTTATTTGGCTTTTTTCCCCTCTTTAAAATTAGTTGATGAAATGATTTATTCATATTTTTTTTTTTTAAAGTTTTAGTCATTTATATTGTTAGTTGGTTAAGTGGCTTAATGTAACTAAAATACTGAAGCAGTAAAAAGAAAATTTTAATGTTTATTTTTATTAAATAAAATGGGTTCATTACAATCAAAATGAGTGATACATTGAAATTTGGCGAGAAAATGCGTCGATTAAACGTCAAATTTGAGGTATACCATCCCGAAAAGGATTGCGCTCAACAAAGTTACGCTGTGGTGAGGCCAAGACTTACCTGGGCGGGATCTTGATGCCGTTGTCGAGCTGCTTGAGGTCGGCGGCAAATCGCGACTCCTGTCTCACTTCACCGTCCCACTGTTGTACTTGCAAGGTGTGAGACACTGAGTCTGCGGCTATAATACCTGCCATTGACAGGGATACCTATGCGGGACATGCGGAAAAAGAGCAGATTGGTTCACCAAAGACAATAATTTCAAATACAGCGGCACCTTGGCAATTTTAGTTTATTTCATAACCAAGCTCGTAACTAAATCAATTTTAAGCACGAACCACAAAAGTGACAGCTGGTGACTTGGAAAATGTGTAAGTCAAGGTACCACTGTACTACATTTTTAGTCAAGCGACAGGGTGTGGACATGTACACAAAAAAAAACATTAAAAGCACCACAGATTAACCCACCCGCTCTTTAACAACGTCGGGCATGGCTCCAAGGTCCTCTGATGTGACTTCCAGTCTGTCAGGAAAGATGACAACTTTGTAGTCCTCCTCAAAGTTCTCCTGCTCCACGTCAAAACCGCCTTCGATCCCTGGGCAGCCCACAAATGTGACAAATGATAAGCTCCAGATATACAGTATAGATTCACGATTGCATTTACAGCAGCACCTTGAAGGTAGGCACACATTTGAAATTCCGCCAAAATTAAGGAGGGCATTTAAATGTGATACAAATGTTGTCATAAAGCATCACGTCAACATAGCACATGAGCTGCCAGTGCACCTCACTAGCCCTTATTTCAGCCAGCAAAGGCTTAACTGTGTATTTTGCTCTTTCCGTTGCCTTTTTCTGACAGAAGAGAGAATAAGACTGCAATAAGCGAAGAATGACAGATTTTGTTGCTGTCCCAGTACTTTTGTCCAGCATTAGCAAATGTTTCATTCACAGTGTCATGATAGGTATCGATGATGTTTATCTTTAATGCAGTTATAGGTTTTATATTGGTGGATTTCCATTTCTTGATTTCTGTTTCCATTAGCCTGATAGGTCTGTATTCAACAACTTTTTGCGCACCATCCTCAGTTTGAATTTTAAGTTGATCAGTCACATCCTCAATTATACACTTATAAGCCGTGTTGAAATTGGACATGATAAAATGGCATTCATCCCATGTTCCAAAAACATTCTTGAGGACCCAAAATTATCCATAAATGTAAATGGTCGTTTGTGCCTAGTGGCTGCCAATCCAGGCAAAACACTACACAAAATGGATGGTGGATGAGACCTCTTGAATTGAATGTCGATTAAATTGGAGTGTCCACCTTTAAAGTACCACTGAACTTTATATCGATATGCTTCCATGTTTCACCTATAGCCAATCTGGTGGGCTTCTTCTTGGGCGGGTGTCCAGATCCAGAGTTATTATCCTCTTCCTTCTGATAAGACAAAAGAAATAGCTGACGATAATGCGACTCAAATTAGGCATGTAAGGAGACGAAATGTGTGTCTACCTTGGCCTTGCGAGTCCTTGTGATGTGCAAGTAAGCTCTCTGACCACCCCGAGCGTGGTGCCTGCCCACATACTGACTTCCAAAGCCCAGGAAGCTGTTCATGCACACGTACAAGCCTCCTTCGCTTTCCTGGGAAATCAAATGCAGACATTTTAGAAACAACACTCGGTGTAACCTGTCCTTTCCTCTTCCTCCTCCTCCATCACCAAAAGACGTTGAGAAGTTGGCAACGACGTTGCTAACTTAATTGCCATGTCACAGTCAACCTGTCACAACGCTAACAAGAAAACCGCGAATGTGTCGTGTTATTGTTACTAAGATGAAAACGTTGACTATAAAAAGGCGGAAACGTTATCCCATGAGATAGTTTGACGGAATTCCGGGTGAGAGTCGAGCTGTAAGCTAACATGCTAAGGCAGCTAAGTTTCCCCATTACGCTTATGGAGCTCCATTAGCTTAGCTTAACGTTCTCGGGCTCGTTAATGGGGCATTTAAGGTAAATGAAGCACGGCATTGTTTAACGTTCCGTCATAATAATACAAGACGAAGACAAAAGGTAGCGCGGGACTGTCTATGAGTGTTCACATTGCTTGGAAAACGAATAGAAATTTGGAGCTGTTGCTCACCGGGGAGGCAAATGACAAGGCGCATTCATCTTTGTGAACGCGGTCCCCGGGCTTCGGCACTCGAATTGTGGACAAAACCGACATCAAAACCTCGCTGGCGTCCGCCATGACAAGTTAGCTGGTGCCGACGATTGGTAAGTAAGCGTGGGTTCCCCGGGCACCGTAATTCCACCGGCTCGGAGTGAGTGTATGTCGCTGAAGCCCGTCAAACGCTGTGCGTGTGTTTGGCTTGAATGAACCATGAGACGCTGCTGCCTTGTGTTGTGGGAAGGCCGTGAACTCAACTGCCTCGCAGATACTACCGTAACTACTACAATACGCGCCTCTTCCTGGACTGAAAATGCGCTGTTTTAAAGATTAAAGGCACATAATTTCTACTCGTATATTTAATTCGTTATAATAATGATCTAAATGTTAGTGATTACTCTTATACTGTATAACAGAGAGAGTTTAAAACATGAGCTTATTGCATTTGGGATAGTTACGGTAATGCTGTTGCGCACAAACACAGCTATCACCGTAACTATTGCAATAGTGCCGTAAAAACAGATGTGTTGTTTTTAAAGCTTGATCACAGTCTTGTTAATACTTTGTTATTGATAAGTTACTATCAGAATTGAATTACTCCACGTGTTAGTAGTTATTAGTCTACTTTATAAGCGAGAGTTTAGAACAAGAGTTGATTCCATTTTGTGATTGTTACGGTAAAGCCTCGAACTGTTGCCGTAACTATTGCAATATGCGCCTCCACCTCAAACGGAAATGCGTTAATTTTCAGCAGTGGTGTCCAAACTCGGTGCTAGAGGACCGGAGTGGAACAGGCGCGATGGGGGAGGGAAACAAAACAGATTTGAAGCTTTTAACGCAATTATTTGGTTATTGTTAAGTCTGTTTAGTATTACAGAAATGTATTTTTTAAATTAAATTCTTATATTAAGTCTTTTGACTTATACTATTATGTTAAGTCTTTTGAAAATTACATTTAAAAAATATAAAAATAGTACTAATGCTAAGATAAAGAAGAAATAATTTTTAAAAAATGGTTTATTATTATTACACGGTCTTTATCTGTTTTATGATAGTTACGGTAATAGCTGTTGGCCCGCACGCAGCTCTCCCAATCGGCCACTCGCGGTATTGCAAGTCCCACCTCCTTCCCAAACTTTCTTTTTTCCGTGGTCTCTCCTCTTCTGCGGGACCATGGCGCTTCCCCCCGACCTCTTCGCTGTATACGTGGCGTCGCAAGTCCTTTTTCTGTGCGCGGGATCGGCCAATTCGGACGGCGTTTCGTCGCTGCTGCAGCCCTATGACTTTTTATACTACGCAGGGGTACGTTCGTATTTTAACGGCGACTGGGCGAAAGCTGCAGAGCTGATAGAAAGGTCCATTGAGACCAAGGAGGCTCTGTTTAAGGTCCGAAGTCGGTGTTATGAGGAATGTGGAACAGCGGGAGGAGATGCACTCCAAAAACTAGGTACATTGCATATACAGTATTTGTCTTCTGGTCTTCCTATTTGTGTGGCACAAGTTAGATATGTCGTCATATGTCGGTACTTCAATATTTCCCAACCTTTATTGAACCAGTGCACATATTTTACACCAGAAAAAAAAGAGTTATTTGTCATCAAAATGATAATACATTGGTGCCTTGAGATACGAGAAACATAACGTGCAAGTTTTTGTATGACGCAACACCTGTAGTAGATGATATAATACTCTCATGCATATAATCTTTATCCCCTGCGACGGACGACAAATATTACTTCATCATACTGAGATGTTGTGACCATCTCCATATATCCACATCCCTTTAGTCTACTGCCCCCAGGTGGCCAAGATCCACACATCAGAAAGCCCAGCACGATGTCCATTGAATTGCATCCTTCATTTCGTAAAAAGAATAAGCATGACAAAATGTTATAAGACGCCAGTAGTCACTACCACTTTTCTATACTGTTTAGACACCGAGGAGGGGAACCTGTGGGACCTTTGGGCCCTGGACTGGGTGCAGAAGAAGGCGGAGTGCTTGCGGTTCTGCGTGGGACGCTCGGTCAGCCATGTGGGACAGCTTCCCGTTTCCACGGACATCGAGTACGAGTTCGGCTCCCGCAATGTGTACAACTTCCTGCAGGTTACATATTATAAGGTTGGTGGCCAATCACAGCCCGTCGCGAGCTGCTTGAGATCATTCTTCTTTCTCTTTGCTGCCATGTCAGTCCAATCTGCCCAGTGCCTTCAGAATCCGATGTGATGAACGGTGTCATTTAAACTTTATAGGTGTGCATGTACTCATTTTATAATGTTGTCCCATCAGATGGAAAAGCTGAAGAAGGCGGCGGCGGCGTCGCAGACCTACTTCGTGGCCAACCCCACTCACCTGGAGATGAGGAACAACATCGAGAAGTACCAAAGGATGGAGGGAGTGACCGACGAAGACTTTTACGACCGAGAATTGGACAGCGAGAGGCACTGGGTGAGGAAAAACAATGTGTTTTGACGTCCTTAGAATTTTAGATTGGACTATTATTAGATTATTATTATTCAAATTGTTTCTGCATTTTTTCAAACTATAAGTCGCACCAGTCATGCGTCATACAAGTTGCATTTTTGTGTTGACGGCAGCAAGTGAGTCCCAGTTGGATTTGAAATTTCCGCTTCCGACTATGGAAAAGTTTTCCTTTTTAGTTGAAAATAGTTTACCTTAACTCAAATCCCGCGTCACTTTGTGGAATCGTGGTTGGTTAATTGCACCTTTTGGCACTGTGAATAGAAAATCCTTGTTGTGGTGGATGCCACATGCTAAGCTTTAACTAGCAAGCTAGCTATTTTCGTTTGTATTTGAAAAAAAAAACCTAGCTAGCTGGCTAGCTAACATGATTCCTTCTGTTATTTCTTCTTCTTTTTCTGCTTTCTTTTGGCATTTGGCAAATACTTTTGGTTGCATTCTGCAATGCAACAATATTCACTGATTTATTACCCAATTCAATTTTTATTTAGCACAATTTAAAAACAGTGAAATTAGGGAATGAAGTCGAGGTGGCTTATACAAGATTCTGCTCCATACTCAAAGGGATTATTCTTCGAATCAGAACATTTTACAATTCACATATAAAACGGCGCAATAACCAACCAGGATTCAAGCGATTTTAAACTAAGAAGAAAAACTTACTTGCAGTTCGAAGGGGACGTTTTGAATCAAACCGGGATTCGCTCGCTGCCGTCAACACAATTAGGGGATGGAGATTTTTTTTTTTGGTGAAGTCCAAGCTCTAAATTAATATACAGCACCATATAAGTCGCACGCCCGGCCAAACTTTGAAGAAGTGCCACTTATAGTCCAAATATTACAATAAACTTTCACATAATACTTCCAATTTACACAGTTCAAATTCCCCCCCACTGTACATTGCAAATATATTCATGGCAAGTATGCTAAGGGATATATTCATGTATACCAACTGACTATCGTAGTTCCACTTTTCCATCTAAATGAATGGAGGGTACTGCATGCCTAGGTGGCGCTATCGAGTTGTATTTTTGTGTGTGGATTTTTCCATTGGATATCATTAGTTCTACTTTTCCATCTAAACGAATGGAGGGTACTTTCAGATAACACAATCAATTTTAACTTGCTTCAAAAATTCACTCTTCCCGGGTTCAAGTGTTCTTTTTATTCCTTTATCTTTCAACTACAATTAATACTTTGTAATTTTCGCATAATTTATCTTTCAATTTAACTCTTTGACTGCCAGACGTTTTCAGAAAAGGGATGCCGTGGGTGCCAGCCTATTTAAGCATTTTGACTGATCTTTTGACTGATCTTTCAAGGTCCACAGAAAATTATGTGTTTGGACTATGGAAACACACATACCACCAAATGAAAGATTGGACTCTCATCTTTCATCAGAAAAAAAAGTTTGTTTCTACCTTATTCGGTTTTTGAGTAATCAACAATAGAAAATGGTTAGTTTCACCTCTGTTTTGAAACAAACGTCTTTTAACGTCTTTGGCACTCCTCCATAGGATTTTACTAAACGTTATTTAACGTTTTTGGCAGTCAAAGAGTTACTTCATAAGCTTTCAGCATTGCCGCGCAATTTCTGCAGAAATTGCAATTAGTCGAGTTTGCCAAAAAGTTGTTTGTTGATGAGCTAGATTAGTCTATATCAACATTTAGCAAAAATAATTGTCTGGTTTTGTGATGCTCCTCGCAGTATCTGTACGATTCGGCACTCCTGTTGGAGGAGGCGTCCAAGTGGTCGCAGGCGGCGGACGAATGGCGAGCGTGCGTCAACGAAACGCTGCGTAAGGTGGAGGAATGCAGGGTGCAATGCGCGGTGGCCGCTCAGCGTCTGCCTGAGGAGCGAGGAGTGCACGGCGTGGATGGCGTCTTCGAGAAGGCCGCGGGTACACAGACAGAGCTGTCGGTTTTGAAAGATGAAATCGGACAATACGCTTGAAACAACATTTCTTTTGCTTTTGGTCATTTAGCGCTTTCCCTCTCGCTGTTGTCGTGCCAGCAGTCGTGCGTGACTCGGGTGGCCACGCGTCCCGGCAGGATCTCCTCTCAGGACGACTTCCTGCCCACTCAGTTGGAACACATGCACATCGCACAGTTTAAAGGTTCGCATTTCTCAAGGTTGACTTTTGCATTCCTCCAAAAAAATACCCTAAACTGTCACTGTCATCTATTGGCAAAAAGAAACAAATGGTGGCGTTAATGTTCCCACGCATATTCACAAATTCACTCATTTTCAGTTTGATCTCCGGTCTTTAAAAAGTCTGACATGCCGATCCATATCAAATATTATCATTATTTAAAAGTTAAAAAAATATATATATTTTTTAATGTATTTATTTCTTTATTTTGCTCATTGTATTTTAATATTTTATTGACTTTTTTATTTATTTTTATAGTATAGATTTTATATGTAAGATAGTTTGCAGATTTATAAAATGTAGTATAGAAAAAAAAGTGGATTGGATATATAGCAGCATTAGTAATTAATACTAAATTAATAAATCAATTAATAAAATAAATATATAATACAATTAAATTAATACTATTAATTAATACTTGCGTCTTCATGCTTGCTCACAGCCGGAGACGTGAGAGGCGCCGTGCAGACGATTCGCTCCCTGCTCCTCTTTTACCCCTCAGACAAGGACTCCATAGACAACCTGCAGCTCTACCAGGAGACGCTAGGGGGAGACAGAGAGTCACAGGACCAACGGCCTGCTCAGGTAAGACCTCCACACGAATCCATCCCATCCTTTTTCTACACACTTGTCCACCTGCATTTGGGCCACGGGGTAAGCCGTAAACTTGCCAGAGCTGACTTTGGTTCAAGTCTGAAAATGTTTTGGCTTGTGGAAGTCAACCAGAATGGGGGGTAATCCCCAAAGAGAAATTTTAACTGAGATTCGAACTCAGATCTCCTGACTGTGAGGCAGCTGTACTTTTTTCTCAATTTGCGCGTTTACCATTACAGGAGATCGCCCGCTATGTCAAACGCTCGTTGCAAGAGAAGGCGCTTCTCTATTTCGGCATGGAGAACCTAAACTACACTTTCACTGACCCAGTAGGTTTCCATCTTTAACATTCATTTGCATTGGGGAAACTTTTGAAAATGAGTTTATCATGTTTGTCCTGTGCAGGATCTCTGGACACCAGAGGATGTTGTCCCAGAGTCCCTGAGGGAAATGTGGAAGTAAGAAAAAAATTAATCAACTAACAAACTCAAATGAAAGTTGATCGAACCTGTGTTTCTTAGAGCTGAGAAGGAGAAGATGACCGAGAAGACGAAGGAGGAGGAGCAGCAAGAGGAGGTGGACGACAGCGGCTTTTACGCAGGTTAAACACGCACCTCCTCAATGAATTCATTCCGCCATTTTTACACTTGCGCGTCCTTTCCTGCAAGGCGGTCCAATCCTTCAGGCGGGTGTGACCGTCGCCATGGACGAACTGCTCCTCAACGGGACCAACCGGGTGGTGCTGGACGGAGTCATGACTGACAAGGAGTGTGACAGGATGTTGCGGCTGGCGGCAGTAAGTCAGATTACAGTACAAGTCTACAGCTACACGAGTCCATTGACGGAACCCGGTTATCCGGTGCAGAGCAGAAATTTCATAATTGATGCTCATAAATACATTGAAGAAGAAGAAAAATCTTGAATAAATGGGGATAAACCCCAATAAAACTTAAACCAAAATAAGTTAATATTTAAAAATAATTTTTAACTCATTTGCTCCCAAAAACGTATAAAAACGTTCTATTTTTAATATTGCCATGGTCCCAAAAACGTATTTATATGTGTTTTTGTTTTTTGTGCTAGAGCATACAGAAAAGTAGCTGGAGGATGGAACAGACTGATGGCATTCCCATTCATTTCAATGGTGAAAAATGATTTGAAATATGAACGTTTTAGGTCACGGTTACGTAAAGGCACCACTGTGTATCAATATAGAATAAAGTTGGGCAAAAAAAATCGAATTAATTCAATTCATCATTATTTTAAAAATGGAATCGTAAAAAAATGTTAAATCGTGAAATTAAGTTTTGTCTTCAGGATTAAACCTTCTATTTTAATATATTGTCATGGTGCAGCCTCTGACATAAAGAGGTCGCTTAAAGCAATGGTAGTTATTACAACACAAAAAACGGCCAGCAGGTGTCAGCAGAGTATAAGAGATCAACCAGGGCCATGTTGCAAAAAGCTCTTTTTGACAGTGTTTTCAACGGGTTTGTGAATAATGACGAAACTTAGCTATATTCTAATGCTAATCGCTGCAAAACGGAAACCATCGCACCTTGCTTGGTTTGTTTTTAAAGCAATAGAACACAATATTCTGTGCACTTTGCAAGGTCAGTCAAAATCCAGTAAAACAGTCAGGAGCGAAGGGGGTTGCTTCAGTGAAAATGGCTGCAAATGTTAATATTACCGCAGCTTACTTTTCACAAGCAAAATTCAAAACGTCACAATTATGGTTTCCTTCCATGTAAATCAAGCCAAATAAACCATCTCACCTTTTTGTCTTGGCACCTTGACAGACGGTCGCATCGGCAGGAGACGGTTACCGGGGGCGACGGTCACCGCACACGCCACACGAGACGCTGGACGGCCTCACCTTGCTCAGAGCTGCGAAGGTGAGACCAAAAATGAATACACCCAAGCAAAGTACGGAGGGACATTTTGTCTTATTGGAACGCGACAGCTGGCTCAGGACGGGCTCGTCAACCAAACGGACGGCAAGCTGCTGCACGAGCTGGGGGAGCGAGCGCGCATCCTGCTGCATTCCTATTTCAGGAGCCCCTCGGGACTCTTTGTGGCCTTCACGCACCTCGTCTGTCGGAATGCCATTGAAGGTAAGGACCAACAAGGGTTCAAAATGTAAGCAAAATATATATATATATATATATATATATATATATATATATATTGTGTCGACCAGGAGACCAAGAGGGCCGAATGGACTTGTCTCACCCGGTCCATGTGGACAACTGTCTCCTTGAGCCGGACACCAGGCAGTGTTGGAAAGAACCGCCTGCCTTCATACACAGAGACCTCAGGTACACATTTGGACTTTTTGGGCTTTGTCTATAAAGACTGTTTGAAGTCGTTAAGAGACGTAATCAACATGAATGCCAGAGAAATAGGAGTTGTTTGTTGCAGAGGATAAAGAGTATATGCCCGTGATTATTATTTTTATATGGTTTGTCTCCATGTGTTGGAAGTATGAAGGCCAGAATTGAAGCTAATATATTTAAAACCGGTGTATTAATACACTATCTTTAGAGTTGCAATCATTTGAATTTTAAATTAATGTAATATTTTCCCGCACAGCGCCGTCCTCTACCTGAATGACAACTTTGAGGGTGGTGAGTTGTTCTTCACCAACCGGGACGCCAAAACAGTCACGGTAAGGATGTTATGTTATGTTATAGCCCATCTATTGACCTAGTTGAAAATTCTTGATTTAGAGAGACTATTAAAAAAAAAAAAAAATCAAATAGTTTTTACCCTGCCAGTTAAACTTATTGAATTCCTCAAAACCTCTTTTTTTTAAGTTCCTTTCTTACTTCCAGTTGAAGTTTCTGGTAAAACAGACACACAACTAAATATATGTTTATTTACATTGTATATTAATTAAACTCTTGACTAACCAAATCATAATTTTGCCTAGCAAGAATTAGCTTAATGCTAATATAACGTCATAGAGGGCTGCTAGAAACTATCATAGCACACAGAGTGCACCATACAACAACAAACAGAATTACACATTTTAGTATAGTAGTTTCAATATAATAGTTTATAATAGTTTTAACCCTCCCATTTTAAACAAACTTATTGAAACCTGTTCTCACTCTTTTGCTGTCAACGAATGGGAGACTTGCTTGCACAGTTCAGTTTATTTGTTATTAGTTGGAAGATTCTGGTAAAAAAAAAAAACACAAAACAAAATATATGTATATTATACAAAGTATATTGTATAATTAAACACATTACTAACCAAATCATAACTTAGCAAGGATTAGCTTAATGCTAACATAACGTCATAGAGGGCTACTGGAAACTAATATAGCACACAGAGTGCAGCATAAACAACAGAATTACACATTTTATATTTCCATACCAAAATGTTCTCCTAAAAAATGTAATTTCGTCTAACAGAAATCCATTAGCTTAATGTTAACATATAATGTGAAATGCTAGCTACTGGTTGCTAGCATATAGTAGCACAACAGTTTAGCACACAAACTGAAGGCGCACAACTGTAAATTTGGAATTCTAATTTTAACCCCCCCCCCCCAAAAAAAAAAAACTTAAAAAAAAATTAACAAACACGTTAATGTTCATATGTTCAAAATGTTCATAAAGTAAATATTGAGAAGGACGGTGGGGGTACATTGTATACAGTATTTCTTTCATCTGACCAGATTCTTGACATTTTTGGCCTCGCCCCGCAGGCCCGGGTCAAACCGACGTGCGGCCGTCTGGTGGGCTTCTCGTCGGGACCCATCAATCCGCACGGCGTTACGGCGGTGACAAAAGGTCGTCGGTGCGCGCTGGCTCTCTGGTTCACCAAAGAAAAGCTCTACAGGGACGTGGTGAGTTACGACACGTTGGCGTGACACGAGCGCGCGATGCAAATCTGGTGGTGCGAGTTGACCTCGTTGAGTTCATCACCTGGGACAATGTCATGTCATGGAGATTGATCGTAACCTTGTCTTCTTCACTATTAAAGGATGTCGTGTAGGTTCAATATTGTTGCCGATTTATTAAGCTATATTAGATCATCTTAGATTTTTGCAAGATTTTCCAACTTGTCATGTCTCTTCCCCTGCAGGAGCGAGAAGAGGTGGAGAAAGGGTGGGCCCCCGGCGGGCAAGGTGCGGCACGGACGGATGACAAGGAGGGTGGGGGTGACGGTGGAGCCCCCGCCCCTCGCAACGTTCGCAACCAAGCGCCAGCCAAAGGCAGGGCCAGAAGACTGGTTACGGTGGGCAAAGATGAACTGTGACTGTCATCATCTCAATGAAGCCTTTTGGTTAAGTTCAGAGTTCACTGGCTTCTTATGGGATTTTTTTTTTTTTTTTTTTAATCATGAAATTTGCAACTGATTTTTTTATTATCGAGAGAAAAAAGTGCAGGTTCACCTGTGTAGTATATTTGTGCCATCAGAGTTTTTGATTTTTTTTTTATGGTTTAAAAGAAAATCAATTATGTTAAAATTGTTATTCACAGATAAAAAAGAGTGATATTTTTGTGCAATCTGAATTTTTTTTTAATTAAGAGATTTAAAATGTGTCACTGAATTGTTGAATCTGATTTATTTTGATGGTAAGCAAAGCTAAATTAGAAGTTTGAGTATAACATATATTAGTAAAAAATCTAACTCAAAATCAGTTTGAGTGTTTTTCTGAAGAAGAAAAAAATAATCCAAATAATTATTGCCAAAGCCACAATGGCACCAGCTCAGTGTGAAAGTGATAATACAGACAACTTTCTGTTCCAAGACATTTATATGTTCCACCAAAGAATTCCTCTCTGCCAAAAAAAAAAAAACATTCAAATGATACCCATGACCAATTTTCTGAGGTGTTCCTAATAATATGGCCGCTTCATTATCTTGATGCTGTTCATTTTCAGTGACATTTGACACGGTTTGTGAGTATTTATTAGTGACAGAATTCAGTATGACCTTGACTGAAAAGTGTGTGTGTGTATATATAGTTACTGTATTTATACTTACTAGGACGAAAGTAAGTAAACGTTTTATTTCTGGTCCCCCAAATGTGTGCGTGCCTTTTCTTTTTGTTTCCCTCACAATCACAGTCTTTTGGAACATACTTGAAACTTCAAATGGGCCTGTGCGCCTCAACAAAACGCACCTATTCCGAAAGAACGTTAATAAAAAGATAACTTTCCACATAAGAGTCTCCCTTTATGTCACAAACACACCAAACAAGGTGCCATTAACGCAAGCTCATTAGCTTGTTAGCGTGCGGGCTAGCAAGCGTAACAAACAGTTACCTTTGACGTTCAGTGTGTCTTTTTGCATGAATCTACGTGTGGCGCATGGAATAACACTGTTGTGGCGTATTTGGACGGACCCAATGTCGGTCAGCTGGTCCGAAAGCTCGCTAGCAGCTAATCATAATAGCTAATAGCGATTAGCTAGCCGTCTAGCTGGCCAATTTGTAATGGAGCTGTCCAATAGCCTACCACGAGACAAATACATTTTGGGGGGGGTGTAGGCATAGCTAGATAGCTAACTGCACACTGATGGTAGAAATGAGCCAACTTTTATATTTATTTATTCATTATTTTTTCCAAGTAACTTACAAACACATGGTGGAATTGGCACTGCGAAGTTTTGACTGCGCTATGTTGTTAAAACTGCAAAGTTGTTCCAAGAAATTAATAAAACGTAGACTAAATGCTAAAAAAACATTACATTTTTTTCCCCCATAATGCTACAAGGAATTTACTTGCTCAAGGCACAGTTGTGGCATTAGCTCATGTTAGGCTATAATGAGAGAGAAAAAATACAGTTTTTAGCATTTAGCCTACATTTTACCCAACAGGTTCAACGACTTTATCAATGTATTCAAACAACTTTACTAATGTGTTCGAATGACTTGACCAAGCCATTCAAACGACTTTACTAAAATATTAGAAACATTTTACCAAAAACGCAAGTGCGTCACCAGGCCCCGATTTAACCACGCCCCCCCCCCCGACCCCCCCAATCCAGACAATTTAGAAGGTGAAAGAGAGTTTAATGTTACATCTCAGCATTTCAAGTGCTATTATTGCACTTAACATATCTAATGCATTTAGAAAAAAAAAAAAAGTCATGAAACAAACTTTACAGGATCTTTAATCTCGTCTCAGCCAAATATGTTTACGGCTAAAATAACGGACTACGGGTGCGTGGCGGCCAGTTTTGCATAAGTACCAAAGATGGAAGCCAGGTTTAAAGTGTCCATTAGTTACACGAGGACCAACAGCAGCAGGCAAATGGCTTGAGGGGGGTGGGCGTGGGGTCAGACATGGTGAGGGGTTCGTGAGGGAGGATAGAAATAGAGAGATTACTGGTAATCTCTCCATAAACGAGTGCATTTGTTTATGAAGCTTAAAAAGTCTCCCATTTAGAATATGGACGCGTAATCCAGCCGGAGAGATGATTTTAATCATGGGGCGGAGTGACGCTCTCGGCCCTCGAACCCCCCCCTCACACACACACACAACCTCAGGCCACCCTCCCCCCTCATCTCCTCAGAGCAGACTCAAGTACTGTTTATGTCCCATATTAACACTCTCACCTCTCGCCCTCTCCTCGTCCCTGTGTTATAATCCCCCCTCCCACCACCACTAGGACTTGGGCAGAATTGGGTCGACTTAAACAGGCGGAAAACCCGGCGTACCCTAAACATCTGCATTAATCCGCTCTTAGGCCGGTGTCACACAGGGCATCTTGTCACATCTGCGAAGAAGTTCACACTCGATGCCGTAATTAGACAATCGGCGCGGGAAGTCCGCGTCACGCCATCCCATGATGTATTTGACGAGAAATTACGTAAGGGCCTCGTTGAGATATTGGAATGGGCTCCATCATGTGAATTGGGCTGAGGAGGGCTTAAAATTCAAAAGCGTAATCATGGAGAAAATCTAAATCAATTCACATAAAAATTAAAATAAAACAATAATACAGCATAGGGTGTCACAAATGACAACATATTGTAAACAATAAATTGAAGCATTTTTTTTTTTTTAAGGTCATTGTAACACAAAGAATAAACTACAGTGGTGCCTTAAATTATGGGTCATTTGTTTCTCAAATCATCATTTTCCTTTGAGATGAATGAAAATGCCGTTAATCCGTTCCAGCCTTCCCCATGAAAACAAAAATTGTAATGTGTATTTTAATAAGGAAAATAGCACTACATAATATTGCGACATCAGCTACTCTCAGTTCATCAGTATGACACTGATATTAGTCATTCTTCGCAGAGGATAAAGAATATGTCAAAGTATTACAATATAGGGTGCAATTAGCATTAAGCTAGCAGGCTGAAATCCTTAGCTGCTCACGTGTACATACAGCACATATGCACGCGTCAGCAACGTTTCTGACACAGAGCTACTTCTTAGGCACGACTACCAATTTCATATGCTCGTCTTGAGTAACAAATTGGCTCAAATTATTTGGGGATAAATCATCACATCGCCGTTTCTCCGTTGGTTATGTGCTACAAGGCTGACCTTTGACCTATGGATTTATTTTTATTTTATATATATACTGTATATATATATATTTTTTTTTAAAAGAAACAACCAAAATATTCAATACAGCTTCTTCTTTTTTTTTAAGGATAATAGCAAAAACAAACAAAAGTGAGCTTAAAAAGTTGGACACATACATAATGTAAATATACTATATATTATACATACTGTATGAATATGTATACAAATATTATCCAGTATTTGTATAGTTAGCTTTTTTGATTCGCTCTCCTGCAAAATGTCAAAAATGGAGTTAACCCACTTTTTTTGTCCTGGGCCGCTCATATCCGCTCCCTCTCAGGTTTGGTCATCATGCCCCTCACGGAACTTTAAGGATTACCGACTCCTGCGCCATAAAAAGTCATCCCCCCCAAGACCCTCTTATTTTCCTTCTTCTCCCCTCCCCTCCATTATTTCCAGCCCTTGATTCACCCCACGCTCGTGTCTTGTGACCCCCTCGCTGCAACCCTACTAAGCGCCTTCTTTGGTCTGCCCCCTTGTCTGCTATCTCTTTTTTGCCCCCCCCCCCGCGCCAACTCTCACTGTCCATCGCTGGGTTTATCCCCTCATCCCTGATCTCACATCATCCCTGCAATCCTCATCTGTTCCTCGCAGGACAGAACAGGAGAGGACAGGAGAGGAGAGACGAGACGAGGGAACTGGCCAAGTAGAGCGTCAGCGTCCATTGCAAAAGTGAATGGAAAATTCTGGAACAGTCGCAAGGTGACTGACTGCTGCACCTGTGTGATTACAATTTATTTTATTTTATTTATTTTAATCATCTGGAACATTCCAAGAGGAGTCTCCAAACTGGTGAGGCCCATTTTTTTTATTGATGGTTCTTGTAAATAAAATAGTCATAAATTAACAAAATCATAAAACATTTTATTTAGAATTTCATTATAATAAATAATTATGAAATATAATTTAATTTTATCTGACTTTTTTCTAATTACAAACATAAATTTGTGAATGCATTTGAGGCATATAGTAACATTGTAAATGGTATAAAGATGCCAATTATTAATCAAATTAAAAAAAAAAAACATGTACATTTCAAATTGACAGTGCAAAAAAATGCACACCAAAAAATTTATCATGATTCGGTTTCTGGGTGGGTTCATTCCGTAGCATGTCAGAAAATTGGCAAAAAATGTTGATCATTGATTTCCAAAGTAAAGGCAGATGTTTGCAAATGCTTTATTGTGGAAAAAATAAAAATAAACCCCCACAAAGATAACCAATCTGCTTTCATGGAGGAGTGGAGAAATCTGAAAATATTTACTGGCGAGAGGCTGGAATTCCGAGAATTTGGACATTTTCGAAATCAAACAAGATCTCTAAATGATTAGTCAGTTATTAAAATATTTCTCAATTAATTTGACAATCCATTATTTGTTGCATTTGTTTACAAATCGCCAGCAGTACAACTTGCCTCTTTTGTATAAAAAAAAAAATATAACTGAGTTTGAATGATGATTTTGGTATTTTCGATCCCCACAGTAATGTATTTTGTGTTGTTTGTCATTAATCTTACACATACATGTCAATAGAATGAGAATATAAGAGTCCGTTTGTATCTAGGGAAGAAGACACATTTCTTCATAAATTAATTCAATAAATAAATAAATAATTGAAAACTGTGGCCAATAATCAGAATTTGACTAACCTGACCTTCACTCTTATGTCAGACAATTCCCACTCCATCGAGCCACCCCCACCCCATGGTGCATGGTGTCATCACCCCCCCCCCCCATCTTAGATCCACATGCAAAGAGCAGTCAGTAATCGGATGAGAGCAGATTTGATTCAAAAAGGTTCCCCGCCCTCCAACCACGACGGGATTTAACACTCAGTCTCCTCCCCTCATTTAGACCCCCCCCCCCCCCACTCCACTTAATGCAGTTCACCATCTAGTGCGGCGCTCCTAGAGGATAGCAGCCATTTAATCACACAAGACAATGACGGCACAAGACTTTGCATCTGGAATCGTAACACACTAAATCGACCACACTATAAATTGTCAGTGTGATTTCATTTTACTTTCAGTAAAGTCACACAAACACCCGACTTGCCCTCATGCATCGTCTCCTTTTCACTTTATACAAATGAGAGGCAAATCCATCAGGTCATGTGTCGTCTGATTCAAATAGTGAGGGAAAGTGCAAGCGGAAATCGGACAGCTCATCAGAAAACACCACACAATTAATTTCATTACATATTTTTAACAAACAAATATTGATTGCATCATATTTACATTTAGATTTTTATATTATATACAGTTATATTTATGAACCAATTATTGTTGTTTATCATGATCAGAGGTGGCAAATGGGACCAGAAAGTAAAAACCCTGCCACAGTTTGGCTTTAGCCAAATGAGCACCCGGGGAGCTAGCTAGGGCGCTCGCTAGCTAGCACCTGAGGCTAAAGCCAAACTGTGGCAGGGGGTTTACTTTCAGGTGCTAGCTAGCGAGCTTCCTAGCTAGCTGAGGCTAGCTCCCATGGTGCTTGTTTACTTGCTAGGGAGCTAGCAAGCTAGCTAGCATCAGGGGCTAAAGCCAAACTGTGTGGCAGGGTTTTTACTTTCTGGACCTGGATTTGCCACCTCTGTTGTTCATTTGTTTATTTATTTATTTGCAATGAATACAAAGCAAATTATTTGGTATTGTTGAGTGATTAAATAAAGCAACAAAACAAAAAATTTGGCAATATCACATAAGAGGGATTGACCAACCTTTTTAAAACCGATTCAGTTATTGGTTTGGTCATTGTTTAAAAGAAAATCAGAAAATACTTATTGGTAAGAGGCTGAAATGAGAGGATTTTGACACCTTTAATTGCAAGTGTGCCATTTAAAAAATATATAAAAAATTCCCACATTATCTATAAAGAAAATAATTATATTATTTCTGGGAAAATTCAAAG
Source organism: Vanacampus margaritifer (assembly GCF_051991255.1). Lineage (NCBI taxonomy): Eukaryota > Metazoa > Chordata > Actinopteri > Syngnathiformes > Syngnathidae > Vanacampus > Vanacampus margaritifer. The sequence goes on along the minus strand of NC_135440.1, from coordinate 25,570,476 downwards.
CCTGTTTGGTATCAAGAGAAATAAAGCAAACCTTATAAGAAAATAACTTTGCTTTTTTTTTGTATACACATAGCAGGAGAAAATCATCAAATCGCTTGTCACCAAAACAAACAAATCTAATTTCATTTAAGGCCATTTCAGCTCCAAAACCATGCGTCGTTTCTGCCACTCACTGATTTTGCCCATTAGAGGATGAACTTGCTCTTTTAATCACGACATTACCAAATTCAATTGCAATCAACAATTTGGACGCTTGAGCGCGCGCGCACACACACACACCTCGCTCCCTCCCGATACTTCCCCGTGATGACAACCTGACAGGACGTACTGGTTTGTGTGTACATATCGGACAAATCATCTGAAGAGCAAATAGTTTTACTGTTAAAGGCCTGCTTGAATATTCATACACTCTTGCATGAGCTCGACTGGATGTGTGTGTGTGTGTGTGTGTGTGTGACGGTGAGATAATGTGTGTGCGTGTGTGTGCATGTGGGCGTGCTGGACCAGTTTTCTGTGTGTTTATTGAAGTTTGCAAAGCAGTCAGGAGCCCAGTTTGACTTGCAAAAACGTCACTTCCTCGCCTGCCACAGGCAAAGCTCAGTGTCAGGGTTTTGTCGCACGCGCTTGGATGGACGGCGGGAATCACTGAATTGTCTTTCTTTTCTCGGCGCGGGGGCCTTTTCAGCTTTCCTAGCGTCCCTGACAGTGCCTGACCAGCATCAGCATGGGTGAAATGGAGCAATTGCGAAAGGAGGCAGACAGCCTCAAGGACCAGATTACTGTAAGTATGCCACATTTTAGCACTTCATGATTAATCAACAAAAAGAAAAGTGACATTTTTTCTTCGTTATAACTGTAGGGCATATTTGCCTTTGAAGGATTGTAGCGGATTTTCTATGACTTTGCAAGCATGGGTTCTTGAGACTTTTTTGTGGGTCTACTCATGATAGATATGCCTACCAAATTTCAGGCTGCTTAGAGAAACTGGCTTCGGGGGCTAAAAATTTTTTATACTGTATATCTGTCGGACAAGTTTACCAAAGTTTCACTAAAATGGCCACTTCAAAACAAAATTGCAGACTTCCTGTGTCTTTTCAAGCATGGGTTCATGAGACTTTTTTGTGGGTCTATTCATGATAGACATGTCCACCAAATTTCACGCTGCTAAAAAAAAACTGCCTTCGAGGGCTGACATTTTTTTATACTGTATATATCTGTCGGACAAGTTAACCAAAGTTTCACTAAAATGGCCACTTCAAAACAAAATGGCAGACTTCCTGTGTCTTTTCGAGCACGGGTTCTTGAGACTTTTTTGTGGGTCTGCTACTAATAGACATGTCCACCAAATTTCATGCTGCTAAAAAAAACTGCCTTCGAGGGCTGACATTTTTTTATACTGTATATCTGTCGGACAAGTTAACCAAAGTTTCACTAAAATGGCCACTTCAAAACAAAATGGCAGACTTCCTGTGTCTTTTCGAGCATGGGTTCTTGAGACTTTTTTGTGGGTCTGCTACTAATAGACATGTCCACCAAATTTCATGCTGCTAAAAAAAACTGGCTTCGAGGGGTGAATTTTTTTTATACTGTAAATCTGTCGGACAAGTTTACCAAAGTTTCACTAAAATGGCCACTTCAAAACAAAATGGCAGACTTCCTGTGTCTTTTCGAGCACGGGTTCTTGAGACTTTTTTGTGGGTCTACTCGTTATAGACATGTCCACCAAATTTCATGCTGCTAAAAGAAACTGGCTTCGTTGGCTGATGTTTTTTTTATACTGTATATCTGTCGGAACAAGTTTACCAAAGTGGCACTAAAATGGCTAATTCAAAACAAAATGGCAGACTTCCTGTGTCTTTTCGAGCATGGGTTCTTGAGACTTTTTTGTGGGTCTACTCGTTATAGACATGTCCACCAAATTTCATGATGCTAAAAGAAACTGGCTTCGGGGGCTGATTTTTTTATACTGTATATCTGTCGGACAAGTTTACCAAAGTTTCACTAAAATGGCCACTTCAAAACAAAATGGCAGACTTCCTGTGTCTTTTCGAGCACGGGTTCTTGAGACTTTTTTGTGGGTCTACTCGTTATAGACATGTCCACCAAATTTCATGCTGCTAAAAGAAACTGGCTTCGGGGGCTAATTTTTTTTATACTGTATATCTGTCGGAACAAGTTTACCAAAGTGGCACTAAAATGGCCACTTCAAAACAAAATGGCAGACTTCCTGTGTCTTTTCGAGCATGGGTTCTTGAGACTTTTTTGTGGGTCTACTCGTTATAGACATGTCCACCAAATTTCATGCTGCTAAAAGAAAATGGCTTCGGGGGCTGATTTTTTTTTTTTATACTGTATATCTGTCGGAACAAGTTTACCAAAGTGGCACTAAAATGGCCACTTCAAAACAAAATGGCAGACTTCCTGTGTCTTTTCGAGCACGGGTTCTTGAGACTTTTTTGTGGGTCTGCTACTAATAGACATGTCCACCAAATTTCATGCTGCTAAAAAAAACTGGCTTCGAGGGGTGACATTTTTTTATACTGTAAATCTGTCGGACAAGTTTACCAAAGTTTCACTAAAACGGCCACTTCAAAACAAAATGGCAGACTTCCTGTGTCTTTTCGAGCACGGGTTCTTGAGACTTTTTTGTGGGTCTGCTACGAATAGACATGTCCATCAAATTTCATGCTGCTAAGAGAATCTTGCTTCGGGGGCTGAATTTGTTTTACATACTGTATATCTGTAGAACAAGTTTGCCAAAGTGGCACTAAAATGGCCACTCCAAACCAAAATGGCAGACTTCCTGTGTCTTTTCGAGCACGGGTTCTTGAGACTTTTTTGTGGGTCTACTCGTTATAGACATGTCCACCAAATTTCATGCTGCTAAAAGAAACTGGCTTCGGGGGCTGATTTTTTTTATACTGTATATCTGTCGGAACAAGTTTACCAAAGTGGCACTAAAATGGCCACTTCAAAACAAAATGGCAGACTTCCTGTGTCTTTTCGAGCACGGGTTCTTGAGACTTTTTTGTGGGTCTGCTACGAATAGACATGTCCATCAAATTTCATGCTGCTAGGAGAATCTTGCTTCGGGGGCTGAATTTGTTTTACATACTGTTTATCTGTAGAACAAGTTTGCCAAAGTGGCACTAAAATGGCCACTCCAAACCAAAATGGCAGACTTCCTGTGTCTTTTCGAGCACAGGTTCTTGAGACTTTTTTGTGGGTCTGCTACTAATAGACATGTCCACCAAATGTCATGCTGCTAAGAGAAACTGACTTTGGGGGCTGGACTTTCAAAAACATATAATTTCCAATTTGAATTTATTTTAGGGACCCTTCCGCAGCGGAATCACAAAGACACAGTTGAACTGAGATGCGACTTTTCCGACACATTTTTCCAGACAATTTCCCCACTCTGCTCCCTTCCTTTAGGCGGCACGTAAGTCCATGCAGGACACAACCCTGCAGGAGGCCGTGGCCAGCATCAACGTGGTGGGCCGCGTCCAGCTGAAGACCAGGAAAACACTGAGGGGCCACCTGGCCAAGATCTACGCGATGCACTGGTCCACTGACTCCAAGTAAGCGTCGTTTAAAAAAACATTCTTTTTGTTTGCAAGGTTATGTAAGAAACGGGAAGATTTTTGTGTTGTCATGCCCGCAGGCTGTGCGTGAGTGCGTCACAAGACGGGAAGCTCATCGTGTGGGACAGCATCACAACCAACAAGGTGAGCCGGAGCGGGAAGAACTTAGTTACACACCTGTCGCTGTTTGGTTCTCCGTGGGCTCCTCAGGGAACGGACGGCTCAGTGTTTGTCGAGCGGGTAGCGACGAGCGAGCAGGTTTTTCCTTTTCCAAACAGATGCCTGTGAGGAACAAAAATGTCAGTAACAAGTAGGACTGACGCTTCTGTTAAGATTAAGGCACAAGTTCTTGAACTAAAAAAATATGATGGCTTTCTTTAAGATTGGTCCACAATTAGAAAATATTTGGAAATATTTCATTCTTCATGCAGGGGTCGAGTAAAAAAAATAAAATAAAAATAATAATAATAATAATTGAGAAGCACTACTGTAATCCCACCTGACATCTTGATGTCAAACATTTTTCATTTTTTATTATCGTCTTTCAACAAAGTAATATTTAAATGTATTTTTTTTGTTTAAATTTGTTTTATAGGATTTATTAAAATATATTTTTTCTGCATTATTTATATTAGTTTTTTTAAATGATTTTTAAAGTCTTTATCTTGATTACTTAATTATTTAATAGCTTTGAATTATATCCTATTTAAATGCAAACAAAATTATTTTTGTATTATTTATTTTTGTTCAAGCCTTTATTATCATCCATCCATTTTCTTAACCGCTTACTTCTCACAAGCGTCATCTACTAGTTATTTATTTGTTTAAGCCTTTATTATCTACAGTAATTATTGATCACTCCTCTTTAAACAATATATTTAAACGTAAATTCCTTTTTTTTTTTTAAATATATTAACAATTTTAAATATATTTTCAAAGATGTCGTCATTTATCAAATTGCTAAATAATAATTATATTATTATTTATATTTTCAATTGCACACTTGAGACAAATGTGTTTATCCTTTTGTGGCCAAATTGTCCAGAGCTGAAAACAAAAGCCTAAATATTAGAAACAGCTCTCAGTTTGATGCAGTATAATTTCTTTTGATTTGACACCATTGCTAAACCTACAGCAGCTTACCTGAGGTGTGTTCCTCCTCCAGGTGAGCGCCATCCCCCTCAAGTCGTCGTGGGTGATGACGTGCGCTTACGCCCCGTCGGGCAACCTGGTGGCGTGCGGCGGCCTGGACAACATGTGCTCCATCTACAACCTCAAGGGCAAGGACGGCAACGTCAAGGTCATGCGCGAGCTGGCGGCGCACACAGGCGAGTGGAAACCAAAACTTTGTTTGACACTCTGCTGCATTTTTTTTTTTTTTCGAGTTTTTGTTCCAATACTGTCATCATGGCAGGTTACCTGTCATGCTGCCGTTTCATCAGCGACAGCGAGATCATCACCAGCTCGGGAGACTGCACTTGGTGAGATGCATTTATAATTTTCCCGGCAAGCTGAATTCTCGCGATATTTGCGAGTTCACAAACTCCGGATACAATCTTGAACGGCGTTGTTTAGGGCGAGGGGGAACAAACAAACAAACAAACAAACAAACCTAACAGACGAACGGACGCTGCAATTAGTTCTGTTCTCGCAGAATGTCCTTGTCCATCAAAAATGACAAACACTCAACCATCATTCAGTCAGTCACTAAACTGTTTGAGGAAAAGGCCAAAGTGCAGTACTACATGTCTCCAGCACATGGCGCGACCGACGGTTGCGGTTAATATTTGGGTTTTGGTCAGGTTTTATTTTAATTGTTCAATAAAATATTCAAAAATACTGTAAACGTGATGTGGTAGGGTTATGGTTAGGTTTTTGGGAGGGTTAACAACAAAGAAAGTAGAAGGCTCTTCGAGGTCTAAAATCCGTGTGGGCGGAGTCAAATGTTTAGGTCCACCTGACGTTGCGGCACGCCTCGAACGGATCTGCCGAGTGAAATCCCATTGATAATCTGTTTTGTGAGGTTAATGCATTTATGGTACATGTGAATAGAATGGAATCAAATGTATTGTCATTGTTCATGTTTTAAAGTAAAGAGCAGTGAAATTCACTGAACATAAACAGTTTTAAAAAACGAATACAGTATATTTAGATAAAACTGACTTTCCTGGTGGTGGTCTTGGTCCCAGCGTGCTATGGGACATCGAGACGGGCACCCAGAAGACCATCTTTGCGGGCCACCAGGGAGACTGCATGTCCTTGGCCGTGTCCCCGGACTTCAAGTTCTTCATCTCGGGAGCGTGCGACTTCACGGCCAAGCTGTGGGACATCCGGGAGGGCAACTGCAGACAGACATTCGGCGGCCACGAAAGCGACATCAACGCCATCGGGGTGAGGACACTCGCATGGTGATTACAATGCGGATTCCCGTCCAGATGTGACATCATTGGTCCTCACCACCTCCTCCGCAGTTCTTCCCCAACGGCAACGCGGTGATCACGGGTTCTGACGACGCCACCTGTAAGTTGTACGACCTGCGGGCCGACCAGGATCTCATCACCTACCAGGATTCCGGCATCATGTGCGGCGTCACCTCGCTGGCCCCCTCCCTGTCGGGACGCCTCATCCTGGCCGGGTACGACGACTTCAACGTCAACATTTGGGATTCGCTCAAAGCGGAGAGAGTCGGTAAGTTGACCCGAATCAAATGTTACCAAGTCGGGAATCAAAAAACGACCAATTTTGAATGAAATGCTGCTCATTCACAATCAAATACCAGCAATTTCAAATGGAATTACACAGATTCAAAATCAAATGATTGATTCCAAATAAAAATCGACCAAATCAGAATCAGATGCTAACAATTTTAAATCAAATTCTACAGGTTCAGAATCAAATGTTAGATGGATTCAAAACCTACAGATTCAAAAAATAAAATTAATAATCTACCAAATCAGAATCAGATGTTACCAATTCAGAATTAAATGCTAGGAATTCAAAATCAAATGCTATACTATCAGAAAAAAATGCTACCCCCCAAAAAAATATCTGAATCATTTGCTACAGACTTAAATTAAATAAGAGTTAATTTTATGTAATAACCAATTTAGAATCAAATGCTACTCATTTAGCATCTAATGCTACAACTTGGAATCAAATCATTTATATCACACTTAAATGTAGCCAACTTAGAATCAGAGAGAAATGATACACATTCAGCCGCTAATGCTAACAATTCAAAATCAAACAGGACTGATTTAGATTCAGATTCTACAGACTGAAAATCAAATGCTACCAATTTAAAATCTAATTTAGAAGGTTGCATAACATTGGGGCAAATTTTAACTCATTCACTGCCATAAATTCATTTAAAAAAAAAAAGATTATTAAAAATTAGGGGCGAGAGGCGATTGTTTTTAATTGTAATTAATCACATGACTTGACTAGTTAACTCACGATTAATCACAAATTCTATACGTTCTAAATGTACAGTAAAACAATTCTAGGTTTTCATACTCTTAACAAAAGTGGATTTTTTTTAACTATTTTGTTTTACTAATTGACTGACCTTTATAGCCTTCAACAGCAGTGAATGAAAAAAGAAGGAAAATATAAAAAATTTGGGGCCTCAGGCGATTAAAGTTTTTAATCGTAATTAATCGCATGACTTCACTAGTTAACTCGCGATTAATCACAACTTTTATGTACAAAACTAAATGTACAATAAAAAAAATATCTAGATTTTCAGCAAAAGTGGAAAAAAATGTAATAGTCCAAATTAATTTTAAGTTTATAGCCGTCAATGGCAGTGAGTGAGTTAAGTGAAGAATAGCTCACATTGAAAAAAAAATTAAACAAGCAATAAAAGATTTACTTTGTGTAATTTGACTTTTGGAGACCCAACTATTTGTATGGAATCATCACAAAGCCATCCCCCCCCCCCCCCCTCTCTCCAAGGGGTACTGGCCGGCCACGACAACCGAGTGAGCTGCATCGGCGTGTCCTCAGACGGGATGGCGTGCTGCACGGGCTCGTGGGACAGCTTCCTGAAAATTTGGAATTGAGGCCTCGCACCTGACCTCGGACCTGCGTCTGGATCTACATTGGGGATTTGCTCGGAGGGTCGCGGGCGGGCGTGGTATTTAATTGTGCCAATTTGTGAAGTTGGGTTTGTTAATGTGAATGAAATTTCCTCTGTAGTTGATTATTCCGTACTGTTGTGGTCCGGCAC